>NC_045146.1:19382641-19682641 GCF_008831285.2 Nymphaea colorata | reverse complement strand
TCTAATTACACTTGCTTTACTGTGTCCAGTGTCAAACATATAACTTTTTTTGTGCATTATGTATTAGATTTTTTCATGGCAACGTTATTTTATGAAAGATTTGCATTTTTTTTTTTTGCTAGGCTTTGTTGGCATGATAAAGAACAACATGGAAGGGATTTATACTAATCATATTACATGGTAACTAAACCAGCATCTCTCAATTCTCCCAGGCTATACATCATCTCTCTTTGTTTTGATTGGCAATATGGGGAGCTTACAAATCAGATGAAAGAGGAGTGAGATTAGATTTTTTTTTTTTTTTCCTTTTTCCAAATTCTAGTTCCTACTATCAAACCAGGCAGTGCAAGCTTCTCCATACTATCACTCTGACCTCTTCTATTAACCTTGAAATTTAACATGGTTGAGAGCTGAAACTCAGCAATTGATTTGAAATACAGTATTCTAATACAGTGTGGGGCGCAAGGGGAGAGACAGAAATTTTTCATGAGGGGGCCGAATTAAAGTTTCTAAATTTTGACACAGACCGAAATACCATTTTTCAAAATTTTTATATAGAACAAGTAATTTTTTTTTAAATTTAATGTATTTTCTTTTTTAATTGAGATGGGGACCTGGTGGGGAGAACTGCATTTTTTCTTTTGAGCAGTTGGCTGCTCATTCTGAAGGGCTTTGCATGACTTGGCAGCGAACCAACTGAGTCTATATACGTCACATGGACACTATTTTCTGGTATTTTTCTTAGTCATATAGGATCAAACATGCTGACGTAAATGCCAATGCGTATCAGTATTATTTTAATATTATTTGTTATTCTTAATAATTTTGAATCGAACTTTAAAAACAAGTTTTTCACGTAACCGATCTTTTATCAAATATAAAATTTTTAAAATTCGTGTCATTGCGTCGCACCTTGAAGACGGATCGACTTCATTAGTCCAACCTCTGTGGGTTGCAAAACATTTAAGTCAAGTTTTGAAGAGTTAAACTTAGTTTGGATTAGTTTTGACTCTTTATAGTCAACTTGAGCCTGAGAAGCTAAGGCCTCTCCTTTTCCCTTGCCCAAAAGGTCTAAAGCTGCATCTGCTTGTGTATGAAGTCGATTGGATAAAACTTGAGAATGTTCTTGTTTCAAGAAACAAGTGATTTAAACCGAGGATCTTACAATGCACACCTTTAATATGTGTGTGTAATATATAACTTGGATTTTCTCTAGCCATTAGGCTACTTATGTGAGAGGCCAGATGAATGTGAAGGATTATATATATATATATATATATATATCTCATTGGTTTTGGTTTATCCAAACCCAGCTTGGATATGGGTACTCTGGCGTTGAACCAGTCTGTTTACCAGTCATGGACTATGCTCGTATCATAATCTTGCCTGCAAATCAGACTGTCCAGGCTCGTGCCCATAAAATTTGATTTGACACCACCTGGTCTGGGCCTTAGTGCAGAAATAATATGTATGAACAAATTAGGGTTTCTAAATGGGTCAGATCTGATTTTACTAAGAGTCTTGTCATTTTCTATCGTTGGGAGGCCCTGCTCGGATCCAATCTCCAAGTTACCTATCTAACCCGAACCCAAACCACTTACATCGATCCTTGGCTTTGTAACTAGGGTAACTTTGTTACGCGTTTGGTATAAACAACAGGCTAAAAACAAAACCAAGGTTGCACAGTATGGGCCAATGGGTACGGCCGGCGAGGCCAAGTTTGTGGACGTAGCTAGACATGAGTGTGGATCCTGCCAAAGGCTCGAGCCCAGTGGGACAGGATGGAATTTGCCTTACCCAGACCAGGTCCCTGACAGCGACTCGGTATCTTTGTGCTCTCTTCAAGGACTTTGGTCCACACATTGTTTGCATACCGGCCGTACAAGTTGCTTAGGACCTGTACCCATCCGGCCCTGGTCTAGTCAAATCCTGACCCGCCTTGGAAGAGATTCTGAAATCTGCAGATGGAATTTCTCACTGGTTCAGCCAATGCGTCGCCCTGATCAATATTGCACTTAAGACAAAAGACTCATTTTTTGACCTGTCCTGACTGGCCCTGCTTGGTGCAGGCCTTGATGCCATTCAAGCTGAGACCCTGTGCATATGATGCTCTCTGTGTGTGTGTAGGCGCCCATGATCTGTGCTTGTACATGTGTGTATGTATGTGTGTGTGATGTGATTCGAGAGGTCCCCAAATTCCTGATCTCAGTTGATGTGATTTGAGAGGTCCCCAAATTCCTGATCTCAGTTTAGGAATCACCTATGAATGACAAAGTTCTTGATCTCTAAATTCCACAAAAATGAGCACGATTAAGTTGGTTGGTTTTGCTTATTTTGCTCAAACATGAAGACCTTTTATTTTATTTTATTTTTTTGTAAAAAAAAGAGGGGTTTCGAGGAACCTGGGCTAAGAGACTTTGTTTGTATCTTATTAGCATAAAACCCCAAGGCTAGTACTCCTGCTTTTATGGCTTGTTTCTCGGGCAGGCAAACGGCTCATACCAATAGAAATCGAACAAGCCACTAGCTTTTTACCAGCCCTTGGCCTCCATAGTTGCTGATAGCAATAAAGAACCTCGAGCATTAGTGCTGTGCTGCTTGGTCTGCGAAGAGTATGGATTTTCTCTAAGCTCGGCTCGAATAAAACAAGCTCAAGTTCAACGCAACTTGACTGTACAACATCGAACTCTACAACATCGAACTCAAGCTCAACTTGCTCAACTTGTTTGACTCCTTTCTGTTAGCCTGTTTCTTTTAACTCGTTTAATTCACCAACTTGTTTAACTAATTCAACTATGATGAACTGGTTTTACGTAGTCAAATCAAACTAAGTTTTTTGAACTTGAACTCGACTCTTTCAACATTTTGAGTATAAATGTAAAGTCGAATGCAACTCATTTATAAACAAATTGAGTTTTTTCAAGCGAGTTCAAGTTCACCCCGAGTTAGCTCAACTCGTGGTGCAGCCCTAATTTTTAGAATGAGTTGAAGAAGGAAACAAAGATTTTATATCACCAACAATGGGGCATAGTAAACATGCTCATCTCGATCAGCAAAGTTAGACAGCTCTAAAAAAACTAGGTACCTTTTCGTCACTCAAATGATGGAAAAAAAGGCAATGAAGAGGTAGTTTGACAAGAGAAACATTAACATAGTGTTTAATGAATCCTAATTTTTAGGATAAATAATTCACAGAGTTGTTGCATTAATGTTTCTATAGCCAAATGCCTCGAAATATTTTGGTCGAAGCATGCATAGTGATTCTGAACTCATCTCAGGGAGCTTGTCCTAGGAAACCTGGTCAACTAAGTTGCGAACTTCAGTGGAAGCTTGTTGATTCCTTTTTAAGTTCCAGTACTCATCTCAGGGTAAAAGATTTTAGTATTCAAATATGGGGCTTGTTACTGACACGAAATGTTGTGTAGGTACAATATTGAGAGTTGGATACAAAGTATCCACGTGATGCGATGGATTGATCAGCAACAACTAGGCACAGTTATCTATCTATAGACCTTGATATTCGAACCACCATCAGAATCTGTTCTCGGGATTTTCTCGGCATGGAAAAAACCTTTTGGAAAGATTTACAAATGAAAAAATTGCTTTCCTTAGAAAATTTAAAATACATTTAAAACATCAGTCAAATGCATGAAACATTTGAAAAAATTTTATGAACGTACGTGAGAATAATATTTTTTCCACGGATAAGTCATTAAATAGGTTGTTTATGACATGATAACTGCATCCTGATTGTTCATTTCATATATATCAGAGCATGAAGAGTGCTTTGGACCACTAGATCCCATTTTTAGGTTGGTCCAGCCAGCTTGTCCTAGGAAAATCATATTCTTCTCTCTCTGACTCAACTGTACAAGTGTTTATCATGGCCTAATTAAGAACCAACATAAATAAAGGCTGTTAATTTTTTGATAGAATGTGTGTATATATATATGTGTGTGTGTGTGTGTGTGGGCGCGTGTGGGGTGTTAAGCACGGCGTTCGCTGTCTGCATCCTGACAAGATCTTTTCAGAAGTTGGAACAGTCTTGTATTAGGTCATCATCCTGGACTAGCTAGTTTTGCACGCCATTGAGAACCTAAATTCCTGAACTTGCACTGTGTTCCTGCGCTATAGAATCCAAAATCTGCAAAAAAAAAAAGAAGGGAAGAAAGGGAAATTGGAATTAACGAAGGCGTCACATGCTGTACTTTGGCATTGTGGCTCCTGTCACCATGATCCAATCAATATTTGTTCGTTCTTCAACAGGTTTGAATTAACAGTCGGATAGTTCACATTCCATAGAAAGACTTACATCCAATGATACTCTGTATCAAGATCTATATCCATGCCCAGTTCCAAAACCCGCAGGACCTCTCCTCACAATGTGGACCAATCTAGTGTCAGTGGTACTGCTCCAACCTCCAATACATCTCAGCCTTGCAAACTCCAATAGCCTATTTGAAACCAGCCTTAATTTGCTACCCACTGTGTGCGGGATGTCGATGGATCCAATTCAGATTGGATATTTGACTGAGGCATTCGTATCCAAATATATGGATTTAATAAATGGAACATGATAAAGGGTAGATCCCATTGAACCCAGTCCCTCGATATCCCTACCTTCATGTAATTAACAACTCCAACTCAATCTCTTTTAAGAGGTAGCCATAATACGATGCTATCTTGATTATTGATCCTAGTTAGGATTGTGAATCCACTTCCCATGAGCTTTTTAACTCGTTGGAAGAGAAATTCGAACTTCAACTCCCATGAGACCAGATGTAAAACTCCATGGGGTGTACCTAGGGGCAGAGTCAAGATTTTAGGAAGGGAATTTTTGAAAAATTTTCAAAAGGGTCATCTTAGTTTTTCAACAGTTTACGGGTGTGGAACCAGAATTTCTAAAAATTTTAGTATACAAAACTTTACTTTTCAACCTTAGCAGGGTGTGTGTTGTTCTGCCTTGACGGCACCCTTGGCTTCGCCCCTGACTGTACCTTTCTAACCACATGGCTTTGTGGCTTGGGCACAAAGTTGACGCCCATGAGACTCAACGATCGAGATCCATTCTTCTTGAGTGACATCCCATCTGGATACTAAGATTATCTCTAAAATTAACATACTAATCTATTCTCTCTACCAAATTAATATGCCAAGTACTCAGTTGATTGCACCCCAAGAGGTTGGCTACCAACCACCAATTCATGCATTATTCTTAACTGGATATAAAAAAATTTGTGCTCCTTGATAGCATTCAAAGTAATACCCCTATTCACTTAATAACTATCTTCTTAGATGCACAACTTTGTTATCTACTTCCACACCTTCAGAGTGAGCAAGAAGATCATCCTTATTACTATTACCTAAAATGAGGTCTAAAGGCCCCAACATTCCCCTTGTCTCAAAGGTCCTAAGATGCATCGGTGTCGACACAAGTGATGGCAGCGATTGCACCCATCAAGTTAGATGTCGCACCTTACCACCTTAACATGCAACAACATAACACCACCAAGAATCGAGCTAGAGACTTGTGTTTCCTACATGTCCATAGCTCAACCAGCTACACTATGCCCCTTCCATATCTTCCTAACAAAAACCTAAGGGGACGTTTGTTTATTTCCCCTGATTTGGATGTGAAATTTTACTAGAGATAAGTTTCCTTAGTAAATGGTGGAATAATTGAAATTTCACCTCAAGATAAATTTGAAAAAGTTCATCTGGAGAAAATTATTGGTGTTTAAAGGCTAAGTGAGGGAATGAAAGATAAAACAGTTAAATAACTAACTACAACAGTTGATCATAAAGTATTTAAATGGTCAAGAAACAATTAATTTGAGTTTCAATAGCCATATGATGCAATATGTTTAGCGTATGCAACTTGGAACTATTATGCTGCATGCAAAATCTTTCCATCCTCCAAGCTACAGTAAGAACCAATTTATCTTCCTAGTGCATTCATCAGCCGCATAGCAGACTTAAGAACCCCCACATTTGACATTTCATCATCACCCATTTCATGTAATTCAAATGGAGGTTCTAATTTCCTTAAATCGATTCAGGTCCAAGAATCACTCTTCTGAAAGTAGAAATGGACGGTAAGACTGCCATGGCCGATCTCTTCAAACGAGTGACTGGAAGGCCCTGTTGTCAACGCGCACAATAGTTCGCTAAATATGATATAATAGGGTTTGTTCAACAAGAACAGTCAACAAGCACTGGTGATGACGTTCCCTTTTCTCAGTGTCTTCTTTGCGTCGACAGATGCCCTGTTGATAAACGGGGTCGCCGCTGCTGTCTGCATCCTCATGCTGCCCACCAACACCGTCTGCTTCACCGCTCTCTGCGTCCACTCACCTCACACGGCGGAAGACGAAGAAAGAAGGGCGCCTCTGCTGCTCAAGCGCGTCCAACCAAGTGAAAGTTGCTGTGGTCCGATTATTTACCTATAATTCTATCCTCTCGTTGGAGGACTTCTTTGCCCATTTCTATAATGCCTAACAAGTTAAACCAATATAGGCTAGTCAAGGGTGACATCATTCTCCATGATTTTACAACTAATAAATAAATGGTTTTATTAATTCTTCTCACCTTTCCTTTATATAGGACAATGGGAAGCAAAACGCACGCTTTTCCACTTCATGATACAAGCATGGGTCCATAGTTACTTCATACTATTGATGGAGCACAATTGTTCCTATTCCAAAAATTTATAAGTGGTAATGTTCTCCTTGCTCAAGGATGTTCCCACCTGCTTCAAATGCCTTATTCCTCCATAATCTTAATAAGTGCGGCCTGAAATACTCTTCAACATTAACATCTTTTAGATCTTTTCTCCATGACTAGCTAGTTGGGTTATCCGATCGACCATCTAAAGAAGCAAGAGGGTTCCAAGTAAGGTTAAATGCTGTTTGGTTTACCTACTCTTTGTATATATGTAGTAGATGGGATATGGAGGTTGCGTATGGCTACTGCAGGAAACAATGGGAGTCTTTTCATCACAATTATGAAGGAAGACATGGGAATCCCATGATAAGTGTAGCTCTAAAAGTATGTTATGCTAGCTCTCTATTAATAACCACCACAAAATTAGCCAGAAGGCGATTTTCAAATATGATTGATCCACTTATCACAAAAGTCGAACTAAAGTGATCCGTCGAAGATGCTCCAGTCTAGCTAGCTATCATATAATATTGCTAAGTTAAAAGTAGATTTCATGTCACTGTAAATGGATATGCTCGGCGCGAAAATTAAGTGATGACAACACAAGAAATGATTCATGCTATTAGGAGAGGTAGTCCTTTGAAGAACTCCGCACATTCTAGCAGACCATCACCATCATAATAAGCTTGTACATCATCTTCTTCAAACTGAAAACCAGAAGATTTTGGGTAACCAAGCCCACAGAATACAGAGTAACTATCTTAATTTCTTCATCTCAGACAAGTCACATGGCTTAGATTTCATTTAAGAACAGGATACAGAGTAATGCGCTCTCCATCTTCATAACACCTAAGACCATGCGACCTTCAAATTTGTTGTTAGATATCGCATCCTGAAAGAAAAAGGCTTACTAAAAATAATTAGTCATTTGCTTTCTGGGACTAATGGTTACTGAGGATTTTCTTATATGGTTTTTCCTTTGTGAGTATTTCTACTTAACTTACAAGTAAAAAGTCTTATCACAAAGGATCAGGGATTTACAAATCGAATGATTGACTACTTAGCCCAGCAAGAACCAAGGTTGCAGGGGATAATGCTGGGCCAAAATAGGAAACAAAAATATGTCATGAATCCCATAATATCTGTAACAGAAAACCTTTAAACATTTCCCAAATCAGAAAACAAAACAAAAGATTAGCATATTGGCAGCAATAATACTCAGCTGGAAGACCTCTTTTCCATCTTCCAGTGAGACCTGAAACCAATATTGAACGTCATGTTATGAGAAAGGAACATAATTCATACAACGTAAGTCACATGGGTACGGGTACGGAGATACTGGTACGGACACGACAACTTTAAAAAATGTGCGTACGGGGGTACAACATGAAAGAATCTTCACATAAACATGTCTCTCCGTCTGAAAATCTGATAAATTGAGAATAGAGAAGAAAGAGTAAAAGAGTGAAAGAGAGGACGATGGAGGAAAGGAAGAACAGTAGGCCAAGCACAGCCCCTGCGTTCCTTAATCTTTCATTAAAACGTAACCCTAATTAGGTTACAACAGATTTGTACATAAAAATATAAAATATTACATGGAAGCCACCGCTTAGTGACCTTAGGCGTGTGGATATAAAGAGAATGGATCGGGTCTGAATAGACCCGATCCCCATATGCTAACACGACATAATATATGTATGTAATATGTAGATATACAAAATAGCACAAAAAAATCAAAATGAAAGCAACATTTTAATAAACAAGTGATATAAATAAAAACATTATATGTTAATGAACAATAACTCTAAGAATAGAATGAAAAGTAAAGTAGCAAAAATTAAATCAAAGTAAAATTAAGCAGTTTCGATCTAAAGGTATCTAAGTGTCTCCAAGTAGCCATTTTGGATACGGGTACGGTGACACGGCTACGTAAACCTTACTAAAGTACCCATGTGACTTAGCATACAACCAACAATCCCCAGACAAGAACCTAAAGTTTCAGATCTATCCAATACAAATGAGAAACATGCTTCCCAAGCCTTTTAAACTGCATATCAGGACAGAAAAAAAAATTGTGATAAATCATAATAGGTTTCATACTACACTTGAGGGATTAAAGAAAAATAATTCAGATCATAGTTTACTATTCAGTGTATAGGAAAAATTAACCAAAAAACTGAAAAAAACAATAATTAACCATGCATGTAATTTAAAAATTTTCAAATGGAAGTATAGAAAGATTTCCAATGATATAAAGCTCGAACAGATTCAGTTTAACTTCAAGAGAACAGTGAGAAAACCAAGAACACTCAAAGCTATAAATCAATGTTTTTACTACACAGCAGGAATAAAATTACAAAAATTCCTTCAAAAAGAAACTATTAGTTTCCTAGGATTCCATATTCTCAAAAGCCATATTGACATCATGTAATGCATTTGAATTAGGAACATGAAGCAAATAATGCACCCAGAAACCGCAGCAAGAGAATGTGATACCTGGTTAAAACAACCAAATACAAAAATGAACTCGCATTGGAGAAAAGTTTAACCGGGATAAGAACAATAAAAATACAAAAAAGAACTCGCATTGGAGAAAAGTTTAACCGGGATAAGAACAATGAAATGGATGTAAAAGAATATGTAGACCTTCATTGTAATTAAGAACAAGATACCCATATACTTGTCAGTTGCCAATAAATTGTGAACAAATTTTAGTGGAGAAACAAGACTTCTTCCCTAAGAGTCTGCTTATAACATAATCTGCAACTCATTAATGGAAAAAGATTACAAGAGCAAAAAGAAAGCAAAGCCTGCTTAGAAAATTTGCCAAGCAGTAACCTGCTAGGATATGGCAGAGCAATGAAAATGAAAAACCTAGTATATTTTAAATTTTGGTAAGAAACAATGGAAATATATAGATCCATAGTTTACTTTACAAGACAAAAGTTTACTCTACAAGACAAAAATAGGTTGAATCAGCACATGCATCTGAGTTTGGAATACTTCTGCAGGTTTAAGCCTTCTAGATAACCCATCAGCCATAATATTATCTGACACTTTTTTGTACATAATGTCAAACGTTGACCCGATCAATGAGTACACTTCTTTTGTGTGTGTGTGGCTGGTGGCCTTTTGTCACATGGAATAGTATAGAATGTTGTCATCGGCATATACCCAAAAATTTGCGCCCTATCAAGTAGCGGTGCGCACCATTGGGCTGCTAGTACTATAGCCATCAGCTCCCCTTCTGAGTAGGTTTTCCCTTGGAAATTCGTCTCTTGGCTCATCTGAAAGGTAGTGCCTTTGATTTAAGTCAGTGATCAAAGCTGTTAAGCAGTTATAACAGATAACAACCAAACGCACTGAGGGCTGAAAGATATCCCAAATCCGAATGACGATGAAAATGCTTTATTAAATCAATTCAAAAAGCTGTGTAAGACAACATATTTACAACTTGTGAGAAGCAACTATTTTTCAGTTGACCACGTTTCAGTTGATCAAAAAACAATAAAATAAGATTATAAATAAAATGAATAACAAGCACATAAATGGTCTCCATACAAGTATATACACCATTTTTATGTATATATGTACACAAAAATCTAGTCATACACAAATTAAACATATATTGAAGCCATTGGCCAGTACTCTTCTTTAGTAAAGGAGAGACTTTTTGTTGCTTCTCCCATTGTAAGGAAATCAGAAACTCTGCTGAAACAATATAAAAACCAGTTGTTGAGTGCCTATTATTGCCACCTTTTACATAGTTTGCATCCGTATAAGCAATTAAATTTAAAGGGGATGAGGTGGATAGAAAACTCCCTTATTTATCATTCTTTTAATATATCCTATAATAAAAAAATACAGCACCCATATCAACTAAAGTTGGAGCATGTCAGAAGAGACTTACCACATGAACATCATGGGCAATGGCAGAACAAGTAATACTTGTTAGGTTATTTATCCAGAAAGAGAGAAGAGTAGGTCGCAACAAAATCATCACATGGATTTCACTGGTGTTAATGTGCAACCGTGGGGCAAATATCCAAGTTCAAATGAAGCTTGAGATATCTTGAGAAGATGCACACTATAAAGGATGTTGTAAACATGCATAACATGCTAAGGCACATAGGTATAGGTATGGGTCTGGGTAGGGTAATTTTAGAAAATCTTGGTACGGGTAAGGCAACAGACACACACATCAAGACAATTCTTAATAGTTCCTTTCATACTTCCTAGATATAATCTCAAAAAACTAAGAAAAAATTAAAAAAGAAAACGGCGTTATATTAAAAAAACGCGTATTTAACGCCAAAAAAGTTCCAGCCGAAAAAAACGGGAAAAAGACGCGTTTTTTTTTGAAAAAAACGGCAAATTTTAAAAAACGCGTATAAAACGCGTATAAAACGATTTTTTGCGCTTTCTTTTAACATGCGACTGTAAATGGCATAGCTTGTAATATTGTTTAAGACGTTGGCTTCTTTTTAAACTTGTTCAACCTTTTAGTGGCAAAAAAGTATTTTCACACAGGAAAAGAGGGCTTAGGGTTAAAAACTTGAAATCGAAAGAGGCGTAAGCGTAACATGCGTTCGAAGGAAGTTTCGAACTTCTTCTTCGAGTGAGGTGAGAAC
Source organism: Nymphaea colorata (assembly GCF_008831285.2). Lineage (NCBI taxonomy): Eukaryota > Viridiplantae > Streptophyta > Magnoliopsida > Nymphaeales > Nymphaeaceae > Nymphaea > Nymphaea colorata. The sequence goes on along the minus strand of NC_045146.1, from coordinate 19,671,350 downwards.
TTCTTCCTTCGTCCGTTCCTCGACCTCACCTCTCAATCGGCTGAAGAGGGGCGTTTTTCGGCTGAAGAGGGGCGTTTTTCGGCTGAAGAGGGGTGTTTTCATCCAGCTGAAGAGGAGGGCATTCTTCGACTTCCTTCGTCTCCATCTCTTTTTCATTCGAGCGGTGACAGGTTCTCTTTCCAAGTTTCCATTTCGTTTTTTAATTTTTTTACAACGTATAGACTATAGACTATTAAGTATTAATTATAGTATACATGTGTTGTTCGATTTTTCTTTTTTCTTGTTGTCGTATGCATCAATGCATGCCTTCGTCTCCATCTCGCCTTCTTAACTATACTATAATGTTATGAGAGCATTTTGGAATCCTAACAAACCTGGACGTACAAAAAAATTGTAGATAATCAGTATGTGCAACTTCTGTTTCTCATTGTTAGCTCAGATAGTGGTTGGATTGCAGGGTTTTATTAATCTTGTGTGTATGATTCCTAGTGTGATGGGCACGTAGATACTGTTTTCATTGACTGTTTGTGCAACACAGTAATTGCTCTTATTCATTTATCCCGTAGCTACATATAAATGCTTTTAGACTGATATGTAGTATCTTATGATTTTGATGAATTAAGGCCGTAAATAGTTGATAGGCCATCATGGCTTTAGTGGGTATTCTTGCAAAGGAATCCATTGCTATGGAGTATGGTGGACCGTGACAAGGCTTCAATGGGAGCTTTGTTAGTTATGTATTTGTCATTTCATTATCTAATTTTAATGTGTTGCTTATCTAGTCATTTTCCAATGTTTCTTTTAATTTCTCATTTACTTTCTTTTTATATAATTATCAGGATTATTTATTTATTTTTTAAAAATTTGCCGTCCTTTTCCCGTTTTATTCCCGAGATTTTCGGCTTCGCCGTATTATACCCGTTTTTTTCATCGCCATATTATACCCGTCCACGTCTTTTGTGACAATGGTTTGGATCAGTTCTGACCCGAAAGTGATCCAAATATACTACTAATGTACCACCATACTAGTGTTGGTGTACTGCCCTACTAGTACTAGTACGTGGGCATAAGGGCATAAACTATGTACCAATGTGACTTAGGAAACATGCAAGTAAAGATTGAAAATCTTCAACAAGGAGACAAGACCATAGAAGACTGTTGCCAAAGTAGATCAACTGTGGAATGAATTGGCTATGTTTGAACTTGAATGGTTTGATCTAAGAGATATAGTCTTTAGAGAAAAACAAATTAAAAAAAAAAGCTACACAAAATTTATCCTTGGATTGAAGGCTGCTTTGAAGGAATGACGACCTTCTTGAAACTCCCATAAGTGAGGCTATTGTCAAACTCAAAAAGTAGGAAAATAGACTTAAACGCTATAGGCAAGAGGGATAATGTTCTTGTCTCCTGTTGTATATAAAGCCATATAAATCTCCCCATTTTGATAGGTCTAATCTAACAAAGGCAATAAGAAGATGTCTTTTTTATTGTAAGGAGGATTGAGGGTCCAAATTAAAAAGACATGACAGAAAAGGAGGAATGGCCTGAGCTACGCATGAAGAAGGCAACAACTATGGTTCATTTGGCATCAACAAATTATTGATGCACTCCAACTTAGAGTTAATGAATGCACTTTAACCTTTCTTCAAAGGATGTGCCACACCAACCTTGAGACCTATGGTTGCTGATGTTTTACTTGGTCTGTGTTATTGGATATGTTAATGAGTTTGTATCTGGACGGGTCGGGTTGTGGGTTTAGACCCAACCCATCCATCTCTTAAGTGTGGTGACTGTCGTCACTTAAGAGGGGTGTTTTAACCGTAATTTGACTTTTAATGAAAATTAGGAGAGAGAGAGAACAACAGCTAGTGAGCACTGTTTTTCCACATCCATCGTGGTTTTTTCCCCCTGTCTTTGAGGGGTTTCTACGTTAAATCCATGTGCTTCTCCCCTCTTCTTTGGTATCCATATTTCTACATGGTACCAGAACTTTTTTTTTTTACCAAAGAAATTTTTTTTCTTGGTGAGTTGTCGTTGGAGCCACTTTTGGAGCCGTCTCTTGAGCAGTCATAAGAGTGGGCCATCGCTGGAGCTGTCGACTGAGTGCGCCACTGCTGCAGCCATCGCCTGAGTGTGTCGTTGTCGTAGTAGGTCATTGTTGGAGCCATCACCCGAGTGTGCCACCGCTGGAAGCCATCAGCCCAAATCTACACCCTGGTATCAACGCCTTTTGTGGGAGATAGCCTGATAGTCACCGAAAAGCCATGAATATCGCCAGAAGAAAATTGAGGATTGCTCGCTGCAGAGCACAGGCGGTAGCAGCAATGAGGGCATCGACTGTGTGCAGGTTGTGCCACAAACTGGAGCAAGTCCTCCTGCATCGCTGGAAGTAGTGTCCTCTTCTGTGCGTAGGTCTGGTGGCAGAGACTAGAGCAGGTCCTTTTGCGTCACCTGGTTTCTATGCATCGTGATCCCATTACACCTTATGGCTGCTGAATAGAAGGGGGATAGCTCTACAGAAAGGATTGATTGTATGTCACAGACATCATATCATGTTCCTGTCCAAGTCACGACGATTCGCTTGACTAAGGACAATTAACTTCGCTAGTCTGCAGCCATTGTGATGGGAATTGCTGGTCGTGGCAGGATTTCCTGCATAAATGAGAAGAAGAAACAGTCTACTAAAACTGGTCCCTACTAGCAAATGTGGTACCTTAAAGATAGCCAAGTCAAAACCTGGATTGTTAACTCTTTTAACTGAAATTTAGTCATTGATTCTTCAGAAAAGGACTGCCTACGATATGTGGGTTGTCCTTGAATAGATGTATGGGCAGAACAAGAAAGATGTTTGTGTCAAACAATTGATGAAGGATATATATGCTCTTTGGCAGGGAGATGAGTCTGTAGCTGAATTTTATGCTTCCCTCAAGTTGAAATGGGAAGAACTGGATTATTGTTCCGAAGAAAAGTGGGAGTGTGCATATGAACAGACACTATGTTGGAAAAAAGAGTGGAAAAGTCATACTTTTGTGTTCCTTGGAGGCTTGAATGATGAAGTTGAGGGCATTCAAAGGCAAATTCTTAACTCTGGGGAAGTTTCTAACATTATGAAGTCTATTCTAAAGTCAAGGCTGATGAACAAAGGCGACTTGTTATGGTAGGTCAAGATTCCGCTGACACCATGCCTGGCACGCAGTCTGCCCTAGTTAGTCGTGGTCCAAAATCGAGCCAGAAAGGCATTCAGAGATGCTCACATTGCAAAAAAAAAAATGGTCATACTGTTGATTTCTATTGGGATTTCCATCCAGAAAGGAAGAATAATCATGGCAGCAACAACCCAGGAAGAAAAAAGGTGGCAGCTGGTCCAGAAGTTTCTTCTTACACTGATGAAAAACGGAAGGTAACAACCGATCAGGTTTGTCAACTTCAAGCATACTTAATCCGCATTGATGTTCACAAGGATGAGCCTTCTGATGATGTGAAGATCAATCATGCCCTTGCCGGGAGTGGTAATAAAGTTAATTTGTGCTTTGGTGAATGGATTGTTGATAGTGGTACTACACACCACATGACCAGAGATCCCAACGTATTTCAGCAATACACCTCTCCTCTGGTAAGGAGAGGGTTGCTTTAGCTGATGGTTCTTCTATATTTGTAGTTGGGAAAGGGAGTCTTGTGCTATTACATAATATCTAGTTCATAATGCTCTTCACGTCCCTCATCTTACTTTGAATCTTTTCTCTGTCAGCAAGATGACCAAGGAGTTGAACTGTAACTTAATATTTTCTGTTGATCGATGTGTTTTGCAGGATTTGGTGATGGGGAGGAAGATTGGGATTGGTTTGACATTTGATGGGTTGTATCGGATGCCATTGAAGGTTGCGACCGATCTTATGACAGCAATCAGTGAAAAAAAGAATGGAGATCATCACATTCAGTTTGTCTTGAGATGGCATGAAAGACTCGGGCACCTTCCTTTGTTTTACTTCGATGGTTGTTTCCTTATTTGTTTTCCAGCATTAGCATGGAATTAGTATCATGTGAGGTTCGAATAGGGACTCGCTCGGTGGGCCACAGCCAAGAGTTATGGGAATCAAGTAGAGGGATCCAAGGCCGGTCTGAGTTAGGCCTTGGAAGACACACACACATATGTTGAACCTAGTCTACACTTCCATCATATATGGAGCTAGGGATTTTGAGAACCTTTTTGAAAGGGGATTTAATTTCAATAGCATTTAGAAAACATGATTTATAAAGTGACCGCTAACAAGAAGAATGGAGTACATTAATTCTAACTCCATATTCAGAAGCACAGGGTTCACAAGATACAAATCCCTCACAGGCTTCCAAATGGTTCTTGTCGATCTCCTAAGAGTTATCTCACTTCAATTTTATTCTTCAACACGAAGAGGACGAATTCAGGTTTAGACCTCTCTATTGTGAGCAACTTGTCAAGACCCTCTATTAATATGTAATTGGTTCTTTGGATGCACCATTCCCCACATCAAAATTACTGGCAACAACATTTTCAGCAGTATCATCATATGCATCATCATCGTCATCATCATCATCAAAATTTGAAAGATACTTGAAGTATTTCTGGTCTCAAAATACACAACATTGAACAAATAAGTTCATCTTCACAAATTTTTACTTTTCCTGAAATTATAACACACATACTGTTAAGTATTTCAGGCTCCCAAGGGTTTGGATTGCCCTACTTTACAATTCATGTAGTGGGCTTCAATATCAGGTCTCAATTAGATATTGAAGTGATGTTCAAAGAAGGTCGGTCAGGGGTACCTGGGTCTTGCACTTTGGCAATCAAGTAGAGGGTTCTAAGGCCAGTCTGAGTTAGGCCTCAGAAGACACAGACATAGGTTGAACCTAGACTAGACCCTCGTCATGTATGGGATTTTAAATACTTGTTTTAAATAATGGTTTAATTTTATAAAACATTTTGTTTCTGCAAAAGATTCATGAACTTAGGATTCATAAGATACAATTCCACTAGGTGTCCAAATGGATACAGTAGACTATTGATCTCCAAAATGTTGTCGCATTTGGATTAGATTCTTCAATAGGTAAATCACAAATTTCACTTTGCTCATCTCCATTACGACGAGTCGATTGTCAATCCCTCATTTGATCTATGATTGGTTCTCATGATCTCCATTTCCAAGACCAACATTATTTCCAGCAACGTCATTTCCATCAATATCCTCAAATGGATCATCATCATCATCCTCAAATGTCATAAGATACTTAAAGCATTTGTCACCTCAAAATTTGTCGTATTCCCCAAACTCATTCATCAACGTTAAATTTTTACCTTTTTCGAAATTACTAGGGCAGAAGACTGCTAAGAATTTCCGGTTACCTAAAGGATCCACCAAACTAATGTTTCATGTAGCAGGCTTCAATATCCAGTCTCAGTTAGACATATAAGTGAGGTTCAAATAGGGTCTCAGTCGGCGGGCCACAGCCTAGAATTATGGAAATCAAGTAGAGGGTTCAAAAGCCGGTCTGAGTTAGGCCTTGGAAGACACACACATATGCTGAACCAAGACTATACTCCCATCATATATGGAGCTAGAGATTTTGAGAACTTTTTTGGAAAGGGATTTCATTTCATAGCATTTAGAAAACATGGTTTATAAAGTGACCGCTAACAAGAAGAACGGAGTACATTAATTCAAACTCCATATTCAGAAGCAAAGGGTTCCCAAGATACAAATCCCTCACACCCTTCCAAATGGTTATTGTCGATCTCCTAAGAGTTAACTCACGTCGATTATATTCTTCAAGACGAAGACAACGAATTCATGTCTGCACCTCTCCATTGTGAGCAACTTGTCAAGACCCTTTGTTAATATGTAATTGGTTCTTTGGATGCACCATTCCCCATATCAAAATTTCTGGCAACAACATCCCTTTCAGCAGCATCATCATATGCAACATCAACGTCATCATCATCATCAAATTTTGAAAGATACTTGAAGTATTCCGGTCTCAAAATACACTGTATTGGACAAATCAGTTCATCTTCACAAATTTTTACTTTTATTGAAATTATAACACAAATACTGTTAAGTATTTCAGGCTCCCAAGGGTTAGGATTGCCCAACTTTACGATTCATGTAGTGGGCTTCAATATCCGGTCTCAATTAGATATTGAAGTGATGTTCAAAGAAGGTCGGTCAAGGCTACCTGGGCCTTACACTTTGGCAATCAAGTAGAGGGCTCTAAGGCCAGTCTGAGTTAGACCTCAGAAGACACAGACATAGGTTCAACCTAGACTAGACCCTCGTCATGTATGGACCTATGGATTTAGAATACCTGTTCTACATAATGGTTTAATTTTATAAAACATTTTGTGTCTGCCCAAGATTCATGAACGTAGGATTCATAAGATACAATCCCACTAGGTGTCCAAATGGATATAGTAGACTATTGATCTCAAAAATGTTGTCGCATTTGGATTAGATTCTTCAATAGGTAAATCACAAATTTCACTTTGCTCTTCTCCATTATGAGTCGATTGTCAATCCCTTATTTGATCTATGATTGATTCTCATGATCTCCATTTTCAGGACCAACATTACTTCCAGCAACGTCATTTCCATCAATATCTTCAAATGGATCATCATCATCATCAAATGTCATAAGATACTTAAAGCTTTTGTCACATCAAAATCCGTTGTATTACCCAAACTCATTCATCAACGTTAAATTTTTACCTTTTTTTAAATTACTAGGGTAGAAGACTGCTAAGAATTCCCGGTTACCTAAAGGATCCACCAAACTAATGTTTCATGTAGCAGGCTTCAATATCCAGTCTCAGTTAGACATTGAAGTGAGGTTCGAATAGGGTCTAGGTCGGCAGGCCACAGCCTAGAATTATGGGAATCAAGTAGAGGGTTTCAAGGGCGGTCTGAGTTAGGCCTTGGAAGACACACACATATGCTGAACCTAGACTATACTCCCATCATATATGGAGATAGAGATTTTGAGAACTTTTTTGGAAAGGGATTTCATTTCATAGCATTTAGAAAACATGATTTATAAAGTGACCGCTAACAACAAGAACGGAGTACATTAATTCTAACTCCATATTCAGAAGCAAAGGGTTCCCAGGATACAAATACCTCACAGGCTTCCAAATGGTTCTTGTCGATCTCCTAAGAGTTAACTCACTTCGATTTTATTCTTCAAGACGAAGAGGACGAAGTCAGGTTTGCACCTCTCCAGAGGGAGCAACGTGTCAAGACCCTCCATTAATATGTAATTGGTTCTTTGGATGCACCATTGCCCATATCAAAATTACTGGCAACAACATCCCCTTCAGCAGTATCCTCATATGCATCATCATCGTCGTCATCATCGTCAAATTTTGAAAGATACTTGAAGTATTTCCGGTCTCAAAATCAGTTCATCTTCACAGATTGTTACTTTTCCTGAAATTATAACACAAATACTGTTAAGTATTTCAAGATCCCAAGGGTTAGGATCGCCCTACTTTACATACAATTCACGTAGTGGGCTTCAATATCTGGTCTCAATTAGATACTGAAGTGATGTTCATAGAAGATGTTCATAGAAGGTCGGTCAGGGGTACTTGGGTCTTGCACTTTGGCAATCAAGTAGAGGGTTCTAAGGCCAGTCTGAGTTAGGCCTCAGAAGACACGGACATAGGTTGAACCTAGACTAGACCCTTGTCATGTATGGACCTATGGATTTGGAATACCTGTTTTAAATAATGGTTTAATTTTATAAAACATTTTGTTTCTGCCCAAGATTCACGAACGTAGGATTCATAAGATACAATTCCACTAGGTGTCCAAATGGATATAGTAGACTATTGATCTCCAAACTGTTGTCACATTTGGATTAGATTCTTCCATAGGTAAATCACAAATTTCACTTTGCTCTTCTCCATTACGAGTCGATTGTCAATCCCTTATCTGATCTATGATTGGTTCTCATGATCTCCATTTCCAAGACCAACATTATTACCAGCAACGTCATTTCCATCAATATCTTCAAATGGATCATCATCATCATCAAATATCATAAGATACTTAAAGCTTTTGTCACATCAAAATCCATTGTACTCCCCAAACTCATTCATCAACGTTAAATTTTTACCTTTTTCGAAATTACTAGGGCAGAAGACTGCTAAGAATTCCCGGTTACCTAAGGGCCCGTTTGATGGTCGAGTTAAATTTCGTGGGGAGGGTGAAATCTGTACGAACGGATGAAATTTCATCCGCCCGTCTCACGATGTATCAAACGGGGTGAAATTTCACCCGCTTTACGTTAAAGGGAGCGGGTGAAATTTCACCCGCTCGACCCTTCCTTCTCTTGCTCCCCTCTCGACCTTTTGGACGCCATCTCCTCCTCGTTTCACCCCTCTCCTCTCTCAGAGCTTCTTTTCTCTTGCTCTCTCCTTCCCCTCCTCTCTTGCTGGCTCTTTCCCTTCGTCGCCCCTTCCCCTCTCCTCTCTTGCTCTCTCCTTCCCCTCCTCTCTCAGAGCCTCTCTTCTCTTGCTCTCTCCTTCCCCTCCTCTCTCGCTAACCTATTCCCCTTCGTCGCCTCTTCCCTTCTCCTCTCTTGCTCTCTCCTTCCCCTCCTCTCTCGCTAACCTGTTCCCCTTCGTCGCCTCTTCCCCTCTCCTCTCTTGCTCTCTCCTTCCCCTCCTCTCTCAGAGCCTCTTTCTCTTGCTCTCTCCTTCCCCTCCTCTCTCACTGGCTCTTTCCCCTTCGTCGTCTCTTCCCTTCTCCATCTCTCCAAGCTAAAAAATTTGGGAATGCGTGGCTTCCTAAAATGGCCGCATCCATCATCACCGTTGCCTACTATTGCCGCCGTCACCGATCTCGTTGATGTTGGGAGCGAGAGGGCCAGGAGCAAGGAGAGCGCGTTACTCTCCATCTTGGGCATCCAGGATAGCCTTCATCCCCTCTCTGACGGGTCGAACTATTAATGATTCTTTGTTGGTATACTTAATTTGGATGAATTATGAATCTTCTTGTCCAGTTTTCACGTCTTGTATATAGTATCTATACATTCACTCAGGCTCACACATTTGTTAATTGTTATTGTATAATTTTCTTTCTGAAGAAATGAAAACGTTTTGGTTGATATAGTTTCTCTGAATTCTTGTTGATTTTCTGCGTATACTTGTTCCTCTTATTGTTCTGAAATCCTTGGACGGTTAATTCTTTTCTTGATATTGGATTCAAATTAGTTCCTTTATACGTTGTTTCAGCGAAATCCTTCTATTTATCATTATAATTTAGTGGCACATGATCATCAGAAACTTTTTTAGACCTCACAATATTCTGATCGTTGATCTATGCGCTTCTGTCGTGCATCCGGATGTTTATAAGAAGGTTGCTCTCTCTTTGCAGGAAATCAAACTTTCAATAACCACCATGTCTTCATTCCTAACCCATTACATGTTTGCAAACTGTAGTGGTAGATGCCGAAGCTCCATTTCTTGGAATATTTTACTGTATATTTTTATGGTGTGTCGTTAATTTTCATATGACGAACGCCGAAGATACAATTAGGTAAAACAGAAGCTTATTCAGATCTGTTGATGTTTATAGCAGTAGAATCAATTCCTGTTTTCATTTGCTTTCTTGTGGCAACGTTTCATGCTGAAGTTTACTGACAGATTTCTTGGTCGCTCCAAATTTTCTGTCGTTTCTCGCAGTCTACCTCATTGGGTGGAACGATTGTGCAGCTTCTTTTGTTTCTTTTTGATAAACAGAGATAATGCTGCTCTCCTCTGTGAAGACAAAATGGTTCACTATCTTCCTAACTAAGCCCCTTCCCCATCATTTTGGCAGCCAATCACCACAGTAAGAGACATTGTTTACCCAAAGGCCTTATATAAGGTAAGGTGTCCTATCGTCAACAAAGAGACAGAGATGCATGAGCCGCAGGTCGGTTTGATAAGCCTAGTCTTGGTACCTCAGTATGACAGTCATGATCTTATCTGCAGTTGATGATGTTTGTGAGCATTGCATGCTCCTGCCATCAACCTAATCACCTGTGTAATTTGTTGTTGTACGAGATTGTGGTTTGATCTTTCATGGTTCCCCTCGCTCTGTTTCATGCTTTCACTATCTTCTCAATTGTGCTTTGTGCTACTTGGCATGCAGAAAAATGCCACAATCAGGCAACTGAATGATTCCTATACTATTTATGACACTAAGAATCATCCCAACCCAGGTTTGGTTTCTTTTGTAAGTAACGGAAAAAGCGATTCCAGATACTGAAAAAGTGATTGCCAAATGTTGTGTTCAGGAACGTGGGTGTGTCCTGTGCACTGGGTTTGGCTACGACCCAATTAACAAATGTATGGAGGTTGACCCCCAAGTATGGAATGACTACATTGATGCTTTCACTGTCTTCTTTTCTGTGCTCTGTACACCCTCAACATTTTGTTGTTTTGGAAGATCATCTTTTAATTTCTTCCCACGAAAAAAAACAACATTTACCACTTTAAATTATTCTTGTGCATCATGGTTAAATTTACCACGCTAAATTCTTCATGTGCATAAAACATGGTTAAATTTACCACGTTAAATTCTTCCTGTCCATTAAACAGGGCCACAGATTGGAAGAGGGAGAAATTTCATCCTGTAAATTTTTCCAGAAAAATTTACCATGGTAAATTTACCACCTTAAATTTCACTCGACAATCAAACGGGCCCTAAAGGATCCACCAAACCAATGTTACATGTAGCAGGCTTCAATACCCAGTCTCAGTTAGACATTGAAGTAAGGTTCGAATAGGGTCTCGGTCGGCGGGCCACAGCCTAGAATTATGGGAATCAAGTAGAGGGTTCCAAGGCTGGTCTGAGTTAGGCCTTGGAAGACACAGACATATGCTGAATCTAGACTATACTCCCATCATATATGCAGCAAGAGATTTTGAGAACTTTTTTGGAAAGGGATTTCATTTCATAGCATTTAGAAACCATGATTTATAAAGTGACCGCTAACAAGAAGAATGGAGTACATTAATTCTAACTCAATATTCAGAAGCAAAGGGTTCCCAAGTTACAAATACCTCACAGGCTTCCAAATGGTTCTTGTCGATCTCCTAAGAGTTATCTCACTTCAATTTTATTCTTCAAGACAAAGAGGACGAATTCAGGTTTGCACCTCTCCATTGTGAGCAATGTGTCAAGACCCTCTATTAATATGTAATTGGTCCTTTCGATGCACCATTCCCCATATCAAAATTACTGGCAACAACATCCCTTTCAGCAGTATCGTCATATGCATCATCATCGTCGTCATCATCATCAAATTTTGAAAGATACTTGAAGTATTTCTGGTCTCAAAATACACTGCATTGGACAAGTCAGTTCATCTTCACAGATTTTTACTTTTCCTGAAATTATAACACAAGTACTGTTAAGTATTTCAGGCTCCCAAGGGTTAGGATCGCCCTACCTTATGATTCATGTAGTGGGCTTCAATATCCGGTCTCAATTAGATACTGAAGTGATGTTCAAAGAAGGTCGGTCAGGGGCACCTGGGTCTTGCACTTTGGCAATCAAGTAGAGGGTTCTAAGGCCAGCCTGAGTTAGGCCTCAGAAGACACGGACATAGGTCGAACCTAGACTAGACCCTCGTCATCTATGGACCTATGGATTTGGAATACCTGTTTTAAGTAATGGTTTAATTTTATAAAACATTTTGTTTCTGCCCAAGATTCATGAACGTAGGATTCATAAGATACAATTCCACTAGGTGTCCAAATGGATATAGTAGACTATTGATCTCCAAACTGTTGTCACATTTGGATTAGATTCTTCGATAGGTAAATCACAAATTTGACTTTGCACTTCTCCATTACGAGTCGATTGTCAATCCCTTATTTGATCTATGATTGGTTCTCATGATCTCCATTTCCAAGACCAACATTATTACCAGCAACGTCATTTCCATCAATATCTTCAAATGGATCATCATCATCATCAAATATCATAAGATACTTAAAGCTTTTGTCACATCAAAATCCGTTGTACTCCCCAAACTCATTCATCAACGTTAAATTTTTACCTTTTTCGAAATTACTAGGGCAGAAGACTGCCAAGAATTCCCGGTTACCTAAAGGATCCACCAAACCAATGTTTCATGTAGCAGGCTTCAATATCCAGTCTCAGTTAGACATTGAAGTGAGGTTCGAATAGGGTCTCGGTCGGCGGGCCACAGCCTAGAATTATGGGAATCAAGTAGAGGGTTCCAAGGCCGGTCTGAGTTAGGCCTTGGAAGACACAGACATATGCTGAACCTAGACTACACTCCCATCATATATGGAGCGAGGGATTTTGAGAACTTTTTTGGAAAGGGATTTCATTTCATAGCATTTAGAAACCATGATTTATAAAGTGACCGCTAACAAGAAGAACGGAGTACATTAATTCTAACTCAATATTCAGAAGCAAAGGGTTCCCAAGTTACAAATACCTCACAGGCTACCAAATGGTTCTTGTCGATCTCCTAAGAGTTATCTCACTTCGATTTTATTCTTCAAAACAAAGAGGACGAATTCAGGTTTGCAACTCTCCATTGTGAGCAATGTGTCAAGACCCTCTATTAATATGTAATTGGTCCTTTCGATGCACCATTCCCCATATCAAAATTACTGGCAACAACATCCCTTTCAGCAGTATCGTCATATGCATCATCGTTGTCGTCATCATCATCAAATTTTGAAAGATACTTGAAGTACTTCTGGTCTCAAAATACACTGCATTGGACAAATCAGTTCATCTTCACAGATTTTTACTTTTCCTGAAATTATAACACAAGTACTGTTAAGTATTTCAGGCTCCCAAGGGTTAGGATCGCCCTACCTTACGATTCATGTAGTGGGCTTCAATATCCGGTCTCAATTAGATACTGAAGTGATGTTCAAAGAAGGTCGGTCAGGGGCACCTGGGTCTTGCACTTTGGCAATCAAGTAGAGGGTTCTAAGGCCAGCCTGAGTTAGGCCTCAGAAGACACAGACATAGGTCGAACCTAGACTAGACCCTCGTCATGTATGGACCTATGGATTTGGAATACCTGTTTTAAATAATGGTTTAATTTTATAAAACATTTTGTTTCTGCCCAAGATTCATGAACGTAGGATTCATAAGATACAATTCCACTAGGTGTCCAAATGGATATAGTAGACTATTGATCTCCAAACTGTTGTCACATTTGGATTAGATTCTTCAATAGGTAAATCACAAATTTCACTTTGCTCTTCTCCATTACGAGTCGATTGTCAATCCCTTATTTGATCTATGATTCGTTCTCATGATCTCCATTTCCAAGACCAACATTATTACCTGCAACGTCATTTCCATCAATATCTTCAAATGGATCATCATCATCATCAAATATCATAAGATACTTAAAGCTTTTGTCACATCAAAATCCGTTGTACACCCAAACTCATTCATCAACGTTAAATTTTTACCTTTTTCGAAATTACTAGGGCAGAAGACTGCTAAGAATTCCCGGTTACCAAAAGGATCCACCAAACCAATGTTTCATGAAGCAGGCTTCAATATCCAGTCTCAGTTAGACATTGAAGTGAGGTTCGAATAGGGTCTCGGTCGGCGGGCCACAGCCTAGAATTATGGGAATCAAGTAGAGGGTTCCAAGGCCGGTCTGAGTTAGGCCTTGGAAGACACAGACATATGCTGAATCTAGACTATACTCCCATCATATATGGAGCAAGAGATTTTGAGAACTTTTTTGGAAAGGGATTTCATTTCATAGCATTTAGAAACCATGATTTATAAAGTGACCGCTAACAAGAAGAACGGAGTACATTAATTCTAACTCAATATTCAGAAGCAAAGGGTTCCCAAGTTACAAATACCTCACAGGCTTCCAAACGGTCCTTGTCGATCTCCAAAGAGTTATCTCACTTCGATTTTATTCTTCAAGACAAAGAGGACGAATTCAGGTTTGCAACTCACCATTGTGAGCAATGTGTCAAGACCCTCTATTAATATGTAATTGGTCCTTTCGATGCACCATTCCCCATATCAAAATTACTGGCAACAACATCCCTTTCAGCAGTATTGTCATATGCATCATCGTCGTCGTCGTCATCATCAAATTTTGAAAGATACTTGAAGTACTTCTGGTCTCAAAATACACTGCATTGGACAAACCAGTTCATCTTCACAGATTTTTACTTTTCCTGAAATTATAACAGAAATACCATCAACTAGGTGTCCAAATGGATATATTAAACTATTGATCTCCAAAATGTTGACGCAGTTGGATTAGATTCTTCAATAGGTAAATTACAAATTTCACTTTGCTCTTCTCCATTACGAGTCGATTGTCAATCCCTTATTTGATATGTGATTGGCTCTCAAGATCTCCATTTCCAAGACCAACATTATTTCCAGCAACGTCATTTCCATCAATATCTTCAAATGGATCATCATCATCAAATGTCATAAGATACTTCAAGCTTTTGTCATATCAAAATCCGTTGTATTTCTCAAATTCATTCATCACAGTTAAATGTTACCTTTTTCGAAATTGCTACAGCAAAAGACTGCTAAGCATTCCTGGTTACCTAAAGGATCCACCAAACTAACGTTTCATGTAGCAGGCTTCAATATCTAGTCTCAGTTAGACATTGAAGTGTAGTTCGAATAGGGTTTCGGTCGGCGAACCACAGCATAGAGTTATGGGAATCAATGGAGGGTTCTAAAGTCGGTCTGAGTTAGGCCTTGTAAGGCACAGACATGTGCTGAACCTAGAGTTATGCTGAGTTAGGGATTTTGAGAACCTTTTTTCAATGTTATAAAAGGCGCAGCGTATCGCGTATCGGTCGGGCCGACCTATACAGCCCCCGTATCGCACGATACAGCCCCCGTATCGCACGATATGGGTGATACGTGTACGATACAGACGTGTATCGTGTTTGAAACACGTATCGTATAGGTTTTCTTGACTTATATGTATCGTACGATACGCGTCCGTATCGTACGATACGGATAACATTGCCTTTTTTGAAAGTGGTTTTAATTGCAATAACATTTAGAAAACATGATTTATAAAGTGATCGCTAACAAGAAGAATGGAGTACATTAATTCTAACTCCATATTCAGAAGCAAAGGATTCATAAGATACAAATCTTTCAGGCTTTGAAATGGTTTGTGTCCATCTCCTAAGAGTTATCTCACTTGGATTTATTCTTCAAGACGAAGACGACGAATTTAGGTTTGCACCTCTCCATTGTGAGTAAGTTGTCAATACCTTCTATTTACATGTGATTCGTTCTATGGATGCAGGCATTACCGAGATCAACCTTACAACAACATCCGCTTCAGCAGTATCATTATATGTATCGTCATCATCAAATTTTGAAAGATACTTGAAGTATTTCTGGTATCAAAATACACTACATTGGACAAATCAATTCACCTTCCCAAATTTTTACATTTTGCTGAAATTATAACACAAATACTGTTAAGTATTTCAGGTTCCCAAGGGTTAGGATGGGCCTAATTTACAGTTCACGTAGTGGGCTTCAATATCCAGTCTCAGTTAAATATTGAAGTGATGTTCAAATAAGGTCAGTTAGGGGGACCAGGGTCTTGTACTTTGGCAATCAAGCAGAGGGTTCTAAGACCAGTCTGAGTTAGGCCTCAGAATACACGGACTTAAGTTGAACCTAGACTAGACCCTCTTTATGTATGGGCCTATGGATTTTGAATACTTGTTTTAAATAAAGGTTTAATCTTATAAAACATTTTGAAAACATGATACACGAAGTTACAGCTCAAGATAAGAATGAACAACAACTATCTCAGCCCAAAATTCAAGAACATAGGATTCATAAGATACAATTACACTAGGTTTCCAAATGGATATAGTAGATTGTAGGTCTCTAAAATGTTGTCCCATTTGGATTAGATTCTTCAATAGGTAAATCACAAATTTCACTTTGCTTTTCTCGATTGCAAGTGATTGCACAATGCACTCGATTGCCAACCCCTTATTTGATATGTGACTGGTTCTCATGATCTCCATTTCCAAGACCAACATCATTTTCAGCAACATCATTTCCAGCAATATCATCAAATGGATCATCATCAAATGTCATAAAATACTTAACTTTCTTGTCATATTGAAATTCGTTGCATTCCTCAAACTCATTCATCCACCAAACCATGGCTTAATCGAGCCGGCTTAAATCAGTTAGACATTGAAGTGAGGTTTGAATAGGGTTGGTTAGCAAACCCACAGTTTAGAGTTATGGGAATCAAGTAGAGGGTTCTAAGGCCAGTCTGAGTTAGGGCTTGGAAGACACAGACATATGTTGAACCTAGACTATACTCCCATCAATGGAGCTAGGGATTTTTTTTTTTTTTGGAAGGGGTTTAATTCAAAAAAAAAAAAAAAACATTTAAGAAACGTCATCTATAAAATGATCGCTTATAAGAAGAATGAACTACATTTATTCTAACTCCATATTCAGAAGCAAAGGGTTCGTAAGATACAAATCCATTACGCTTCCGAATGGTTCTAGTTGATATCAATATGCTAAGAGTTATCTCTCTTAGATTTGCTTCTTCAAGAGGTATAAGACAAATTTCAGTTTGCACTTCGCCATTACAAGTAGGTTGTCTATGCCTTCTATGATATGTTATTGGTTATTTGGTTCTTTGGATTTCAATTAGGCCTTAGGACACTTGAGTTTAAAGGGGATGTTGGTGCATCCGGTTGTCAAGCCAATAAGAATCCTGGACTATCTAAGGCAATAAAAGAGAGGATAATGACCATATCTTTCGGATGAAGAAAAGAGGTGACAAAGGTAACCAAATTGATTTGGATAAGAATATATGTAATTGTCATGCTGAAATCATCGAAGGGGGATATGCACCTTGCCTTATCTCATGCAACATGACATCATAATCAATGGAAACTCACCACCGCATAGAGTGAGTCTGGTGCAGAAAAATCATGGTGCACGTAAGGACTTGTTCCTGAACCACATTACAAAGCTTGCCTCTCTTTTTCTTTGATAGTGTGTGGTTATATTTTAATATTCATTTTGATTTGGGTGAAAACTTTAAGAAAATAAGGAGAGGATAATTCACAAAAGCATAAGTCACTTTTCTTCAAAACAACAAGATGGCTGGTAAGATGAGAAATATACTCTCAAGAAATGTTAATACATGAAGAAGTGCCTAGAATTGGCAAATTGCGCCTCCTAATTGTGGCATGATAGAAGGAAAGAAGTTTCAAATTATACATAAAGAAACAAGCACCTAAAAAATGCAGTGTCTAAAACATAACATAAAGATAGACAAAATTTGAAGAAACAATGGAAGAGTATCAAAAATTAGCCAGCACATGTGCACATGTATAAAACGAATGACAATGTAAAACACCACTAAATTGTAGAAATAATTACACAATGGTCCATTACCAACCAGGAAAATGATAAAAGCAAAAACAAAGAAACAAACTTTCAAAAAGAGTTACCTATTTTGCATATTATCAGATGCCAAAATATAAACTAGACTGATGAACATGTCAGTAATTTCATCAACCTCATACCTGAACAGGTCATTGATGTTCAGAATCTGAAAAGACAAAGAAAATGTATAACTAACTCCCATGTGGCATAACATTAGCTACAGCAAGGTAAAATGGAGTAGCATATATTTGTTAGCAACGATGTTTTCTCATCAATAGGCTGCCATAATAGAATTTAAAAAATGTAACAATTAATGGCAACCTAAGCTACAACTGCCCCCCAGGGAAGTTGGTGTTACCATGACTGGCTGAACTCCGTTATAACAGATAAGAATAAGCCTCTACAACAATGAAAATGTACTAACATTCTGATATAACATGCATATATCAAATGTTTCTCATCTAGCAGACAGAAACCAATTCTTATAAAAAAATACAGAATGAGTTTAAATGAAACCAAGGTATAAGCACTGTGATAGGCTTGTAGCATAACAACAACGGAAAGAAAAAAAAAAGTAGTAACAGCTTAGTGTGACAAACATAAAGATGAAATTAGCTGTACCATGTCAGGAAAACCAGAAAAGTTAGGAAGGCACAACTTTTGGGACAAGCCTTTTTTATATAAAAGAAGTCCCAACAAGGTGGGTCCACTCTAACCCATTTTTGTCAAAAAAATTGGGCAAATCATTTAAAGTGTGGACCATGCACTAGTTCCAGAAGTGTTCTTTTCAGATGCGAAGGAAAAGTATTTCCTTGAACCACCTTTTTTGTATGATACAGTGGTCAAACGAACACTCACTTATATTGGTCTAAAGTTTGAACAATTTTTACAGCACATTGCCAGCAGGGTGGTCGTTGAGGATGCAACAAATACTTACAAACAAAAGTCATGATGCATATTTTAGCAATCAAAATGCCCTGCGTTTCAACCTTGAAGGTAATCATACCAGTGATAAAGAGATACTAAACACACAGATACAGCAAGAAAACATTCCACCGGCCAAGAAGGTGTAGAGACACTAGGCTGAGACATATTACAAAAGTCACAAGCCTGGACTTTAAGATTGAACCAACTTCTTGATTGCGTGTACAAAGAAATGAAACAACAAGAATGAACTTGTCTCTTATGTAACTTCAAAAATCTAAGGAAAGAAAACAAAATGAAGCAAAATGCAAGAACCTCATTACAGGTCAAACAAACTTGAGTCTTCAAGCCATTGGGAGTCCCTTGCTCCATGTTGATAGCACGCTTCCTAGATTGTAAGTCGGTCCGTTGTTCCATTGTCTTGATCTGTAATAGACCAGTGCATCTCAACAACACTAAAATGAAATGACTAAATTGGAACTACTTATAAAATATGAGAACAATGACAAAAATTACTAACCTTACCAATATGCATATAAAGTGTGAGTGTTTTTGCTCATTGGCATAATCTGGATGTCTTTTTCGAGTTTAAAGCTAAAGATATGTAATGAGATTCATGATCACCACAAAGAAGTCATGAAAAACTACATAACCATAGTCTCTAAAACCATATCTGAAAGTTTCTCCCCAACTAGCTTTATTTATAAAAGCTCTTTTCACAAATAGACTTGAATTTCACTGAAAACAATTCTTGAATCACACTTTTAGCAGGAAAGGAAAAGAAAAATTCAAGACTAACCACAAACAAAGTTGTAGTAGAAGTGGCTACAAGTTCTCGAGATAGTAGAGACACAAACTTTAGCTGTCTAACTTTCATTTTCATTGATGAAGTGAAAAGTAATATATATTTCAGCAGTAAGTCTAAGACACGAAAAATGCTAAAAGGGTTTGGAACCATGATGCCTTAGTATGATATGAAAACTTCGCCTCCATAGGCAAGAGGACTATGATCCCTTGTGTGAGAAGCAAGAAGAGATCAAGATAGTCATATGAGGAGTCTTTTCCATTATTTTTAGCATGACTGACCCTATCAGCCCACTTTAAACATGCATAATATACAGGCATGTCAAACATCTAGTTTTTCAGGACTCCACCATGTCCAGAACAGAACATGCAGTGTCCATGAAGCGTAACTCTGAATTAGCATTTACTTTATCTCCTGCACAACTGACAACATTGAAATCAAGGTAGAGATGCATATGATGGCTCCCTTCCATTATGGTTAGCATGACTGACTTGGGCAGCACCGATTTAAACACATCAACACACATATATGCACAATAAGACATACATCTTAGCTTTCAGGACCCCTTAATGGCCAGAACAGAACCTGCAGTGTCCAAGGAGCCACATTATTGGCACCCCTTGTTCATTGTATAGTTGACGTTGTTTACCTATAATTTCAAATGGATGAACATTTTTTTGTAAAGACCCCTCAACCAACAGACATACTGAATGAGTCATTAATGTTGTTGTTATGTGTTCGCACATATGGTAGAATAGCATCTATGTCATTTTGAAGTGTCACAAAACCCATCCAGATCAACCCATGTGTAGGTGATTAGAAGGCGAAAATGCATAGTTAAAATCACAAAATAATTTATTTGTCTCAGAAGTGCACGTTAAGAGATGGATGCACTTGAAAATTACAATAAGGGGACGAGAATAGTTTCTCCTTTTCCAAAAAAAATACTTTCCTTGTTAGAATATTCTTTTGACAAAAGAAGTTGTGGGCCATTCCATCCATGTGACAATGGATTAGCACCACAATCAGACCTAAATGCAACCTTTGACCCAGGAAGTGTAGAAATTTGAATTGTAATCCTCTTACTCACTCGGACGAAAAACACAAACTGAGATAAATACGTATCTTCTACCGGAGACCGATACCAACTAGTAACGCAAGAATGTGAATTATCTCTAAATCCAAACAAAATTTACATTGATTGATAGGAGGAACTGGCTCAAATCCAAGTTGAACAAAACTAAGGCTACGATCGATTGGCATCCTTGATTGACATGGTCATTAAAGGGACTGCAGGTTTTCCGAAACTCGACGGAGCAGAAAGAGAAACACAGAGATTCAAATAGAGGTTCCCCATGATCCATACCTGAGAGAGACTCCAGATTACGGCTCCTTGACCGTCGACTCCCTCTTTCATCTCCAAACGAAGACAGGAAGGTACAACTGCTGTGCCAATGGTAGTCCCAACTTCTTCAAGAGCATCAACAACAGTGCCGCTGCAACGGAAGGGGGGCCACAGATGTTGATGTTACGTTCTTCAAGAACGCTCACAAGGATCGGATGCCAGAGACCAGCCATGGGCCATGGCACCAGCGGTCGATCGATGGAGCTTCGGGGTATCAAGATAGCTGTGGCGGTCGACAGTTTCGCGCCCAATTTCAACCGTTTCACGGCTTTATTGGAGTGCGATATAGAAAGACCTTCCTCAACAAGAAACAACCTAAAAAACAGAATTTAAATTATGAATGGAAATCTGGACCCGGCGGGAGCAAGATCCAACTTGCATGTATTGTCCGATCACACATCCAACTTTTATTTATCGTGACCTACACGTGAAACTTCAATAATAATGCGATGGCCTACAAGCATTTTAACCAGTACGACACCCCTTGGTGAAGTTGGAGTAGATCACGAACTCGAAAGTCGAAACAAGTTATCAAAAAATTATCTATGATCTAAAACAAGTTTTTAGATCGTTTCGAACTTTTAAACTATAATGTGGTTCAATACTAAGGTCCAAATAGGGCTGCACAATGA
Source organism: Nymphaea colorata (assembly GCF_008831285.2). Taxonomy (NCBI): domain Eukaryota; kingdom Viridiplantae; phylum Streptophyta; class Magnoliopsida; order Nymphaeales; family Nymphaeaceae; genus Nymphaea; species Nymphaea colorata. The sequence goes on along the minus strand of NC_045146.1, from coordinate 19,650,113 downwards.
GCCTAGTCAATTTGGGCTCAACTTGAACTCGCTCAAAAAAACTTGACTTGTGCTCGACTAGTTTATAAACAAGTCGAATTCAAGCTTACAAAGATATTTGAAATGATAAACGAGTCAAGTTCGAGTTTTAAGAACTTGATTAGTTTCTACTTGATTCGACTCTAAAACTGATACTTTATATAATATTGTCAAAATCGGTTCATTGAATCACGGGTTTTAACTTTTATGGTAAAAACCTATGTCACAAGTTACATGAGTTAATGCTTACACGAGTTAAAAGAGTTACATGAGTTAATGATTACAAGAGTTAACGCTTAAACGAGTTAAATGGGTTAACGAGTCGAGTTCGAGCTCAAATTTATATACTAGATTTGAGTTCGAGCTCAAATTTATGTAGTTGAGTCGAGCTCGACTCGAGCTCAAGCTCGAGTTTTTTGAGTCGAGTCGAGCTCGAGCTCGCCAAGCTCGAGCTCAACTTGGCTTGTATAGCCCTAGGTCCAAATTTACTAATTTGAAGAAACTAGGGTCCCTAATGCTTTTGCATTTTGAAAATCGGTTAAATTCATTTTGAAATTCAAATTCAGATTTAGATATGAATATAAAAATCAGATTTGAATGATGAGATCAGATTCCAAATATGAATTTTATTTGTTTATACTTGAATCCAAATTTAAAATCAAATACGTGAATATTCAAAAAAGTAGATACGGTTAAGGGTATATTTCATTCGAATCTGATTTATTGACATCCTTAATTGTATCGCATATTCACAACATATAAAGTTAAGAAATAACAAACAAACACTATTATTCTCATCCACATCCATGTGCATCCATGCAAAGCAAACTCTCCTTGTTATCAAAATGATTTCCTGAAAAAAAAATATCACTCAATAAATATTTTATATTTCTAAGGATTTTAGTCCACTTGAACACTATAGTCTATAAACTTCTGGTCGATGCACGAGATTTTGTTCCAAGGTATAGCTTTTAATTATAATTTCAAAAGGGTGACACTTTCAAATTAATCGGCCCAACCACTATAGCACCCCTTTCTTATCAAAACAAATACATTTTTCAAATTATCAGTGAAAAATATTCAAACTATAATGTTTCTTGAACCATAAATGGGGGCACTTAATAATCTTATAGCATACCAACCATACTCTTTCCTCTTTCGAAATCTGCAAAAAAGGGAAGAAAGGGAGATTGGAATTAATAAAGGCGTCACATGCTGTACTTTGGCATTGTGGCTCCTGTCATCGAGATCCAATCAATACTTGTTCGTTCTTCAACAGGTTTAAAATCCAATTATGAAATTGGATCAAATTCATATGTGAAAAATGACATTCGATCATATTGGTATTCGGTTTTATTTGGATTCAGACTTGATTTGACATCCAATATCCATATATTTTGGAAGTTGGCTCTTAGCATATCATAATGCGGGTTGGATTGAGTTTTGTATTTAAAGGTTAGACAAATCGGATGTGAATCTGAAACCCACAATCAGATGGGATTCAGATTGTAAATTTAAATACCAGATTCAGATATATGAAAATATAAATTTTTTTAATATGAGTATCCTATAAGTCAGATACGAAAAAAGGTAGAGTCCACTCAACCTAATACCTTGACATTCCCACATTCATGTAATTAACAACTCTAACTCAATCTCGTTTGAGAGGTAGCAATGATCGAGGTTATGTTGCTGATTGGTTCTAGTTAGGGTTTTGAATCCATTTCACTTGACCTTTTTAACTAGTTGAAAGAGAAACTCAGGCTTGGAACTTTCGGGGTAAAATCCTGTGGTTGCTTTTGATAGCCTCTGATCTTAAATTCAGGGCTGCATATAAAGATATGTTTTGGGAAATCCTCAACATGGATTTGAAATTCATACTACATGTTAAAAAACATGGATTTAAAGTTGGATGTTGGAGAGAGAGTGTAATTCTAAATCCATGAAGATCATTGTGGATTTGAGATCTGCAATGAAACAAACTCAACTGGTTGTGCCTTTTTTATCACAAAAACTGCATGCATGCTTCAACTTGGGCAACAAGATCCATTCTCCTTGAGTTTTATCCCCATCTCTTTACTAATCACTAACTAATATGTTCATAGGCGGAGCAAAAAAAAAAAAATCACTGGAGCACTAAATATATAGTTAACAACTTTGCAATTGACCATAATGTAGTGAGCAGAATCTAATGGGGCTACCCTAACTGGACCCAAGTTCACCCAAGTTTCAACATTGAATTAAGGTTTGAAAGAGTTGGCTCTGTGGGGCATATGCCCCACGGAGACTGCACCTGCCTATGCCTCTGAAAATGTTTCCCCCACCAAATGTTCTAACTATTCAATTGAAGCTACCAACCATATGCATAAAGCAGGCCAATTCATGCATTATTTTTAAGTGGATACAAAATTTGTGCTCCTTGGTAGCATTTAAACTAATACAACTATTTACTTTAACAACTCCCATCTCAGACACACAACTTCGTTTTATAATTCTCACACCTCTCTCCAAAGTCTGAAATGCAATACCTGTAATACCTGTAATGCCTAACAAATCAAACCATGATAGGCTAGACCAGGGTGACACCATCTTTTTACAACTAATAAATAACTGGTTGTAGTAATTCTTCTCATCTTTCTTTTATATAGGACAATGGTTTATAAAGCCTTAGATCTTTCTTGAGCAACTTGAACACATGCACTTTCTCAATTAAGCATTGCACCGATTGGAGCTCAAACAAAACCATCAACATCATGAATTTGTCAATGTTCCAAAGCAACCAGCCGATCAATTATACACATAATTAGAAGCCGGAAAGCGAAAACCTTCAACCTCAACATCAGAAAACGGAAGAAGAAAAAGGAAAAGAAAATCAAAACCAGTGAAGAGAAAACAAAGAGGCCTCAAAAGGGTAGGTAAAAATGGCTCCACAAGGCGTGTGCATTCCAAAAGACACTATGAATGACAAAGAAATCAAGAAAAAGAAAAATCTGAAGAACCACCTTCCTCGACTACCACAGTCTCACTCAACCAGAGATGAAAGAACCACTGTCACCAAGAAATCCCAAAAGCACAACCTACATCAATAAAAACCAAAATGCAAGAAACACAACCAAGAACACAACAAAGGCACGGAGGTGCCTTTCCTCCAATATCTAACCAATCCTATCTCTACCACTACGCCACAAAGCATTCCCTATATATATATATATATATATACACATAAGAGAGAGAGAGAGTTTGTCCTCCTTTTACCTGTGTTGGCCAGACGTTCTCTCTGTGCAAAACGTAAGGCAGAAACAAACAAGGATTGCAGAGAGAGACATCTGGCCAAGACAGGCAAAAGGATGGACAAACTCTCTCTCTCTCTCTCTTCCTGATATATAGAGGGATGCGTTGCTGCGTTGTGGTAGATATAGGATTGGTTAGATATTGGAGGAAAGGCACTTTCTGCCTCTGCTGTGTTCTTGGTTGTGTTTCTTGCATTTTGGTTTTTATTAATGTGAGTCGCATTTTTTTTTGGATTTCTTGGTGACAGTGGCGGCTTCTCTTATTTCTGGTTGAGAGTGACTGGTAGTCATGGTGGGTGGTTCTTCATATTTTTCTTCTCGTTTCTTTTAGGATTTTTTTTCTTTTTCTTGATTTTTTTTTGTCATTTGTGGTGTCTTTCTGGATGTACCATGCCTTCTGGCTTCTGGAGCAGTTTTTACCTACCTTTTTGAGGCCTCTTTTTTTTCTCTTGATTGGTTTTGATTTCTATTCCTTTTTCTTCTTCCATTCTTTATGCCGAGGATGAAGGTTTTCGTTTTCCGGCGTTTGATTTGTATAATTGTTCGACTGGTTGTTTTCGGCAAATTCATGACGTTGATGGTTTTGTTTGAGCTCCGATCGGTGCAATGCTTGACTGAGAAAGTGCAAGTGTCCAAGTTGCTCAAGAAAGATCCAAGGCTTTGTAATCCATTGATGAAACCTAAGAATTGAAACGTTCGTTTCCTCCAACCTGCATGCTGCCTGACCATGCACTAAAATATATAAAGTTTTTATGCGAGTCAGATCTTTGAAAGAGACATTCATGAATGTTTGTGATATTGATTTCAATCTATATCAAACTTTGAGACTAATTATGATCACCCGGAAGCTAGTTAAACTAATTGTGTGTGTGTGTGTGTGTGAACGAGAGAGAGAGAGAGAGAGAGAGAGAGAGAGAGAGAGAGAGAGTATGAATATTGGAAACTGCCCGTAGTTGTTTGATTATTTAGATCTGATTACAAGATTTTGGGATTTCAAATCTATTTATATAAAAAGTTGTTTGATTGTCTGATTGGATAATTAAAATATAGTAATTCAAATGTACACCTGTGCATCATTAACATGTGCATGACACCTACTCATGGAGGTGGGCGGGAAAAAAATAAAATGCGTTTTTTCATTTTTGACGATTTTTTTAAAAAACAAGTTATTTTAGGCCTTTTATTTGCTTGACCAGTTTTTAACATTTTAAACGTGTTTTTTTTAGATAATATGCATTATTGTGGCTATGGCCAAAATAAACAAGCAGGAAGCTTGAGGGTGTGTTTGGGTGACACTTCAAATCCAGGTTTTAGAAGTAAAATTTGGTTTTACCTTCAAACCCAGGTTGGTTTTTTGAGTGTTTGGGTGCCATGAAAACTAGGTTTGAAGAAAATCCAATTTTCACAAAATCCTGGTTTTATTCGTGCTCCAATGATCGAAGGATGAGCTTCAGGGGAATATGTAGGAGAGGCATGGCTGAGAGGGGCCAGGGGGGACACATTGAAGAAAGGAAGGAAGGAAGTGAGACCAGGACTCCATGGACGTGGTTGGTGGTCAGGGAGATATATAGTTGAGCATTGAGCAGTTAATATGGTAAGTGAGCAATGACGCCAACCTAGTTGAGATACTTTACAGCACGAGCATGGATTTTCTGCCATGTTTGGAACAATCTCTCACCGTCTTCTCTCTCTCTCTCACACACACACACCACACACACATATCTGGTTCAAAAAGGAAGGTTTGGATGCTCACTACTTACAGATAAAAACTTACATTAATTTTTAGCTTTTTTACATATGAGTGCTCCTTAGGCCTTAAGATTTGAAATTGAAACTTGGAGTACCCCTCAGCCAGAAATTTCTAGTTCTTCCGATGTTTGGAACAATCTTTTGGATAATTTGTCACCAACTTTCTCATTTTTATCATCTCTTTCTCTCACACACACAGAAGGGTGGGCAAAGCTTTGGGTACCCCACCTGTGATGTGCGGGGCTTGGGCTGGCTGTTTGGCATTCAGCCAGCCCGATAAAAAAAAAAAAAAAAAAAAAACTTGTTGGGCGGGTTGACGGGTATTGGAGGCCCAACTTGGCCCGATATATGTATTTAAAACTCATTTTTCCATATTTTTTTCTTCCTCTCTCTCGTTATATATATATATATATATATATATATGTGTGTGTATATGTGTGTGTGTGTGTGTCAACATATGAATTTTTAGTGGGTTGCCGATGGCTTCCTTAGAAACTCTTTATATATCATCAATGAATCTTTTAGAAACTCTTGAGAACAGTTGGCCTGGTCTTGATAACTAAAAGAACTGGCCTTGGGCTGTGGGCAAGAGCTCCAATGGTCGGGTTATTGGTAATTAAGGTGTATCTCTTTTAGTTATATTACTTGTTTACTTAAATGTTTCTTTTGTTTGAATTTCATGTGGTATTTTGTGTTATATTTTCTGAAGTCAATGCGTTTGTACCCACATCTCAATAACGTACATGCATTCATGTGACTTGGTTTATAGTAGTGTTTCATAAACCTGCCTCAATTTGTAAAGCATTTTTGTGGAACAATATATTTACCATCAAAAGACCCATATCAACACTCATTTCTATCATGATAGATAGATATTTTGTTACAGAAATCAGTTGATCTCATAGGGAGAAGAAGAACGCCCCACTCCACTAAGGGATCTGGCCAATCCCAGTATACAGTGAGACTGAAATCGCATTTGACATTTGGATAATAACATTATAGTTTTGAAAGAAGTCGCCTTTCTCAAGTGGGTATTTAAAACATATGAAAAATTCATAGATGTATGCATCACAAGAAATAATAATTCATTTTCTTTCCTTTTCTCAAGGCACTTACATTGGCCCACTAACTACCGCCCCTTAATTCAACTGCCAGTGAATTGTGTTTGTTAAATTGTGGCGATTCTGCAGTGTAGTCATTGGGCTTTGGTTTGGTGCAAATCTGTTTGAGCTCTGGGTTGAAGAACGCCCAGATCCAAGGGCATACTATTTGGTAGAAATAGTAATTCTGTATTTTTATACAAGTGTAGAATTCCTGGAAGAATTTTGGAATTCTCTAATATAAGGATGTTTTCAAGTTTTAATCTACATTACTGCTTTCATACGTTAAGGAGTCGTTTGGCAACAGTAACGGTTGTTCCTGTTTCATGAATCTACTTCAAAAATTAAAGCGGATTTATAGAAACTACAATGCAATGTTTCATGATCTTTTCACAATCTTTGAAGCAGTAACAAACTGTTTCCATTACCAAATGATCCGTAAGAGGCTGTTCGGCAACCATAATAAATTGTCACTGTCCCCCTGCAGATTCAGGTACCAATCTAACACTGTTCAATAAATTTGACTCAATCTTTAAGCAGGTTTATGAAACACATTAACAATTTGTTACCATCATCGAACATGTCGTAAGGAGTCGTTCTAGTGTTCCACGAAATCTGCTAGACTTTTTATGATGAATTCTTTGTCACACGCCTCCTAAGAAACACATGTCCATGTTAGCTTGTGTTGAACTTTTGTCATTCATTCGTTCTAAATAAAGAGAAGGTCCCTCTCTCTTGTTCTCTTTATATATATAGAATGCCGGCATATGAACTTTTATAGTGTGTCGCCGATGGCTCTCTTAGAAATTCTTGTATGTCACCAATGACTCTCTTAGAAACTCATGATGCATTGTCGAATGTTTTTAGATATTACAAAATGAAATGTTAAGAGTTTCAAATAAAGGTACACATTGAATTGAGTACCCGACAGGTATGAAGTTAACGGTCAGGCGATAACTAAATGAACTAGGCTTAATGTAATTTGTCGATTGAAAACCCTGGTGCGATTAATGTAGGTAGCTGATCATCTTCACACCGAAAATATTATGCGTCTAAATATGGTATTGATTCAAGAATAATTGCTGTAAAAAATGCACGCATTTAGAATGAGTTCATTTATTTGCGAATGTATGTCATGCTTTGACAATTGCTTCTTTGAGATTTACACAAATGAAATTCCTTCTGCTATATGTGATCCCTAAGCAAGAGCCATCCTGGACTGCTGGTATTAAAGCATGTTATGGCCACACGAGGACAAGATCAGATGGCTACCAGATGATTAAATATTTAAAAACTGTCACTAAAGGCATCATGGCGCTGCAAAAACATTAGCAAAGATTTATAATACAGCAATGGTTTATTATGCTTCTAACAATGGTTTATATGTCTCAGTTGAGCTAGGGGCCTTTCTCGTGGGCGTTGTGTTCATGTGTCTTGAAGATGGTAGAGCGTGACATCTAAGCTGAAGGGTGCACCGTTGCTATCGCCAATACCGACGCAGCTCAGGACTTCGAAGGCAAGGGGAATGGGGGGGCTTTGGGCCTTGCTTCGGACGATGGGATGAACATCTCGCTCAACTGAAGAACAGTTTATAGCGTATTTAGCAACACATTTAAAATATTTAGTCATCTAATAACATCCCTGCTGCTGGCAGTTTTCCATGACAACACTGTCATTTTCTTTTTCTTCCATAACTAGTGTTGGAACCGACATTCATGGCTACCACATTTGTGGTTTTTGAGATGCAACACTGCTGAGAGGTAGGCTCCCTTCCTGTTACTATGTTAAAAAGTTGATGTACAGAAACATACAAGGACGATCACAGCCTCTGGCTACAATTACAAATCAGCAGATGTACTTTGATCTCATTCACAACAAGAATTGATAGATACATTAGACACTAACAACTTAATAGTATGAGAATCAGGATTGGCATCCGAAACTCATACAAAATTGCAGTTTGCAAAGTGAGTTAATTTGTGGTTTTTAATTTGTTAACCCTTCAGAATCATTTTTGTTTATAAATATTGAAGCGGTTAAATACGAGAATCACGTGACATTGATGAGAAGGTTAAATAAAGAGAATTCCAAACTAATTAAGCATGTTTTAAATTTGTTAATCCTTCAAAACCATTTCCCTTTTCACATCATGACCCCAACTCACATTCATCTGCACCAAATTGTCAATATCAGTACTAGAGTTGAATATTCGTACACTTCCATTTTTTAATTGATATTAGTTGACATTAATTTAAATTAATAAAAAAAATTCAAAATAAGAACGTAAGCAAGAAATTGTATCTGGTGGGAACCAATTCAATGAGTAGGATCGATTGACATGGACTAATGTAAACCATGGGGAGAGATTCCTCAGAGAGGCGGAAGCCTTTCCCCATTTCCCCCAAGGCTGAAAATAGGTTTGGATATCTTTTTAATATTATTTTAATTTCAATATTAATAAATATTTTATTATTTATTTTAACCAGGTCAGGCTCGGGCTTAGGTTTTATGTTGTCGGGCCGGGTTGACCCGGCTCGTTGCCCAGGCTTGTTTTTGCTTACCCTAGGGTCTAAGGCTGTTTGACGGCTTGGGTGAGTCTACAATTCAAAGGAATAGTGCCCACAAGAATCAAATTGACGCCTGAACTTTCAGGTCCAACAATCAGACCACTTACACTACACCTCTTAGATGATTACCATGCATAGAAGTTGATAACTTGGAACTACATTCCACATAACCATGGGGAAAGACACCCTGAAAAGGTGAAAGCCTCTCCCCCTTTCCCTTACCCTTGGGGTTCAGGGCTGTTTCATGGCTTGGGTGGGTTTGCAGTTCAGAATAATAGTGTCCATAAGAATCCGATCAACTTTTACTAGTCCATCAATCAGACCAGCTACACTATACCCCTTGAAATGATTACCATGCATAAACGTTGATGACTTTGAACTACACTCCTTATAGACTTGCCACAGTGCATGTTCGACCGCCCAGAAATAGGTGACTTGACTTATGTTTGATGATCTAGATAAATTCATCGTGGTTCACGCTTAACGGGTTCATCCGAAGCATAGGGAGGAGAAAAAAGATAAGAACCTCTAGTGATCCGACAACTCTTTCTTCATCTTAAGAGTGTTAAAGAGAAAGAAGACTGGTGTACTTCTCGAGTAACTTTTCTGTGCAGAAAAACGCCATTAGAGCTCTCAAGTTGAAGGTGGTCAAAAGTTCAGCAATAAGGACACGCATGATCATGCAGGGTCAAATTAATAAGGAGACTTCGTGAATTAGGCAAGGGAGGAACAACCAAGATTTCAATGTGAAGGATTAAATAGATTGATTTTATATGTATGATTAAATAATTCTTTATTTGGTTAAATAATTCTTTCGTCCAGCTTCTTTTATATGTATGATTTTCAATATTATTGATTGGTTTTGTACTTTTCCAACGGCATCAACAGGCTGCTTCACGCCTGATTCTTTATCTCAGAAACTCCAAATAGAAATAGAAGGAAGCTGAGTTCCATACATTTGTCTTTGCGTCCTTTGTGGCAAAGTCAAAGCAATGGGGAGCCTTTTCTAATAGACAAGACAATAAATTCCTTTCCACATCTTACTTGTTTAACTTGTATAAGATTATCTCAAACTTGTAGCTATCAAGAGGTTAGGCATGGTTGACTGATCAAATAATTTGATCTAAGGGGAACATCATGATTCAGTACAAAAACAAGAAAAATTTACATTTAAATGCTCCACTTTATGTCATTTTATACTGGGCTTGGGTCAAGAGCTATTTAGCACATAAATTTTAATAATTTTTCGACAAACCACTCTGTCCTGTTCATCCTGCTTGTGCCGCTCAGGGGCGGAGGGAGGGGGCGCTTGCCTGGGCCATGGCCCCACCCCAGCCAATTGAAAAACAAAATTACATTGAAACAATTGAAAATTTTTAGTTGTGCCATGTATTGTTTAGATTCAGAGGTTCAGTTTGACTCTACGTGTTGGACTGTTTGGACCGTCCCTAAAAAAAATCTTAGTTCCACCCCTAGTGCCACTGGATCCGAATGTTCTTTTCCACGTATTAGTCTTCATCTGAAACCTATTTGGGCATTTCGTATATTCCTTAAATTTGAATTTGAGTTTGGATCCAATAGTAAACCAATGAAACACCAGACCCATTAACATGATATTCTTCTATTTTCCCCCTAGGTTATGTTTGCTTCACTCCGGATCTGTGGATTTGAGATCTCTAGCTCCTCAATCCGACCTTAAATCTATAGTTTTTAACATGTACCATGGATTTAAAATCCATGTTATTGAGGATCTCAGTTTAGTTTTTTTAAACCGTGGATCTTTCCAAATACACCTTTTTATACAGTCTCCGAACTTATCAAACACAACCTTATTGTCTTTTGGCTCCCCATAATCATGATTCTGTCAAGAATCCTGATTCTAGAATCGGGAAATGGAAAAGAAGATGTCATTCTTGATTTCCCGTTGGTGTTTGCTTTACTGTTAACGAGTTTTCCTGGAATTAGGATCCAACTTTTAATGGGCATGCATGGAGAGTTTTATAAAAAGTTATGGACGGTTGCTATAATTCTTCTAACAGTGTGATGATCCTTTTTTAAAATTTATTGAAAATCCTGTGGCTTGAAAGACATTTTTTAATGGGCATAAAAAGTCGTCTCTCTTTTTTTTCATTTTCCTCTTTGTTAATAGTGATGAATGGAACTTTTACTAGCGTTTTCACCCCAATGCGCATCAATTTGTTCACAGTGATGAATGGAACTTTTACTAACGTTTTCACCCTCTTTACTGACAAGTGATGAGTGAAATTCTTATAGTGGACACATTTTTTTTTCTCTTTTCAACAAAATGAAAATATTTCTAAGTATATAGTATTAATTAATAACTAAATTAAGATGCAGACCATAGGAGCTCCAAACATCTGCCTGTGCATTTTTTTAGGTTATTGTAATGTGATAAAGATCATAACTAACTAGAAGAATGTGTCTATTGTTTCTTAATCAATCATTGTTCAACCATGTGCATGGTACTTATAATGTGTCTATTGCAAAACCTCTTTCACTTGGGGTGAGCAGGAAGTGACAAGATTTGACTGTCCTACTCTTTAAAAAAAATTTGTGCCATCAAACATGTTTTTTCAATTGATCTAGAAAAGACTCTAAACATGGGTTCAGAAACAAGAAAAAATATATTGTTAAATTAAAAAATAGATCTAAAGATCAAAATTTAGGGCATGTTTGCCTCCAAAATGACTTTTACATGTTTGGGTGACAATCAAAAAACATATTTTTGGCAAACCAATATTTTCAAAAAGGAAGCGAATGACTTGACCCTTAGGTTTGTCACCCAAAATGTTATTTTGGGTGGGTCAGATAAAAACACAAATTAGGTCTCATAAAATGTTTTATAAATATCAATTTTTAATAAAAATTAAAAATAATATTTAAATAGTGTTTTCTAATATGCAATATCATATAATTAGGCTTTTGCAAACAAAATACAAGGTTGTTATTTTTTCTTCCATATCAAAATCCATCAAAATAACAATAGTCGTGGAGCTATGGTGACTGGTGTAGGCCACTGCCCATGCAAGTAGGGGCGGAGCCAGGGCGTGCCTGCATGAGCCCTGACCCCACCTCAATTTTTTTTAAAATTTACATATAAATTGTAGAAAATTTCACTTGTTTTATATAAAAATTTTGAAAAATGATATTTCGCTTCCAATCAAAATTTATAAACTTTAATTCTGCCTTCCCATGAAAAATTTGTGGCTTCATCCGTGCATGTAAGCCCTTGAAAGTTTTAATTTTAATGGATTTGGACCTACATTCAGTCACATGTGGTACCACACTACACCGAGGTCAATGCCCTGCCGGCACCAATCATCCCAAGTCAAAGACCGGTCAGTTTCCTTTGGTCAAAATTTTCTGGCTCCGCCCCGCTCACAATGTATTTCGCTGTTCCAAATCTGACATGCTTATGTGGTGTTTGCAGATGATAGGACAGCAAAAACAAATGTAGTTGGTGTTTAATGGCTGCCCACAGTTTTTTTTTTTTTTTAAAAAAAAACATTTTCTTATAATGAGAAACTGTGGACCCAAACTCACGTTTGCTTATTTTTCTCCTTTTCCCCCTTCAAAGTAGCACACATACTCAATGGAAGTGCATTTATGGATCCTTTTTTGGTTTGGACCCACCATTCAAATTATTGAACCAAACAAATAGAGCATGCGCCAAGAGCCTTTTATTTGATAAATTGCTTACTGAAAGCTGGAGAGTCTTTTCCTCTTTCCAAACTCTCAAAAAGATGAGAGAAGACAAGTATTGAAAAGAGGGGAAAGGAATTTAGCAATTCATGAGTCCATGAAAGTGTAACTTCTCAAGCATTTCCTAGTGTGGCAAAAGCTATGCTTATCTTTTAAGGAAAAGTTGTATATGAAGCAAACCTTTGAAATTGACAAGCTTGGACATATTAATAGGGGCGGAGCCAAAAAATTTTCATGAGGGGTCCGAATTAAAGTTTCTAAATTTTGACACGGGCTGAAATATCATTTTTCAAATTGTTTATATAAAACAAGCAAAATTTTTGAATTGAGTTGGGACCAGGGCCCATGCGGGCCCCCTTGGACAGACACATATACTTAGTCTTCTTTCTCTCTTTTTGGGTAGGCGAGCCGTAGTCTTCTTTCTCTCTTTTTGGGTAGGCAAGCTGGGGGTTAGGCAGACTCCTAACTCAATGGCACGACGCGGCCAAAAATCCAAACTAGGGTTGGCACAGGTGTTTGGCACTAGCTACAAAAATGGATCAAGTCATATAAAAGTGGTAGAGTATTGGAAGGAATTCCTTATTATCACTATCTTTAGTTATACTAAAAATCCTTGTCAAAAGTGAGGCATATGAGGAGTTGGACAATTGTGCAGTCTATACTCAATAGAGTCTTGAATTGAAAAGTTTTGGGTTGAGGGTTTGGCATATGGCTATGTGCATGCCATCAGTTTATGCCAAGACAGGGGCGGAGGGAAGGCCGACCAGCATGGACCTTGGCCCCACCTCAATTTTTTTTTTAAATTTACATGTAAATTTTTAGAAAATTTTATTTGTCTTATATAAAAATTTTGAAAAATGAAATTTTGGCCCGAGTCAAAATTTAGAAACTTTAATTCACCCTCCTTTATCCTTTATGAAAAATTTATAGCTCGAGATGTACTTGACAAGGAATTAGGGGCTGACAGGGACAATGGCCTCACTTAAAATTTTTGAAAATTAAAAAATACTAATTAGTATTTGCAAAAATTTTATTTGGCTCCTATAAAAGTTTTGAACTAAAGTATTTGTCCCATGTGATAAAAAGAAATCTTTTCAGAAATAACGTTGAAATTTTACACCCCCACCCTCAAAAAAGAAAGGAAAAAACCTTGGTTTTGCCCTAGTTTCAATGGTGGAGGAAATGATATAAGATATATGTTTCTACAAAATAGAATGACGTAATGAAAAGTTGGTCGTGTATAAGCGTCATTACTCTATATTTGAAAACCATGGATTTAATCTATAAACTAAGGATCTTAGGTCAGGCATAAGAACCACTATTAATGGCCTTATTTTGCCTCTTTGCCTTGAGAAAGGTCGGGTTAAGATAAAAGGGATTTGAAACCACGAGGATCTCAAATCCAAGGCTACCAAACACCTTCTAAGGGGGCATTTATGAGACGTGGTGATTTATGCTTACCAAGAATTTCATATACGTGGATATGTGGTACTTCTTCTATTATGGAAATCCACTATTTATTTAAACAACAATGTGATGAACACAGAGATTTTAGACCAACCTCAGATCTTAGATCCCATACTACCAAACATGCTCTAAGAGTGTGAGGCTGCTGCCGGGCCGGGAAAAACCTGGCCCGGGCCCGATAAGCCGGCCCGGGTCAGCCCGGCCAGGCCCGATTCGACCCATTTAAGATTAAAAAATAATTTTTTAATTTTTTTATTTTAATAATATATATTTATTATGAATAAATATATTTTATAATTAAAAAAATATTTTATAATTAAAAAATTAGTTTTTATTTTTAAACAGGCCGACCCGATACCCACCCTTTAACCTACAACAGTAGAGTTAGTTAGTCATTCAGCATGTCACGTCATCTTTTTTTATGTGACATTACAGCTTCATGGGGCTACTTTCAATGCAATCCAATGGCCCCAAAAGAACGCTTACTCCTAATAATGGCCAAGTATCATGAAATGAGAGGTGGAGAATGTAGAATCTTTTCACTAGAATTCAATTTGTCCATCTTCTCCTGTTTGAGAAGTGATTCAAGATATTCAGTAAAGAGGAATTTGGTAACCACCAACATCTTTCTTTTTCCACAAGCACCTCAAGAACAAGTATTGAACCCTCCACCATTTCCAATTCAAATGCCACCTCTCTCAAATCTTCCACCTTAATTACAATCTTTTTCGCATAAATTTAGTCAACATCATGAGTTAATTCTTCGATGGAGACACTTTTTCAGTAAAACTGGTTCGGGCTGACCTTGAACTAAATTAAGTTAATCCTAATCGAATCGATCGATCGATAATAAAAAAAACTGACATCATATATTAGGTAGGAATGACTCTAATTAAGAGTCAACTTGTGCATATGTATTGACATATACGAATAAAAGTTAGAAAGGTGTTCATCAAATGTTTTTTTTCTACAATCACATGAGAGTTGAGCGTGTTTGCTTAAGCTGGATGGTAGGAATTAACAAAATAATTTCCAGTCCGATACAGATCCGGTTTGATCCCTTTCATTTGATAATTTTCATTGTATTGAATCGAGAAACAATCCTACGTATAATTAAAACCCAAGTAATTTGAAGTCTGCTTCAATTGTAGTACAATGCCCTAGCTTTCAACCCATCAACCAAAAAATTATAGCTTCCCCACAGTTTCGCCACAGCTCAAGACTCGAAATATCTAAAAAGTTTAACATCCAAACACGCCTCTATAACTAATCTTTGGATGAAAATTTCTTGCAAATCACAAAATTTTTGGCATCACGATCACACTGAGGAAACAATATGAAATTGTTCATTTAAATAAAAATTACCAAGCAAATTTGTTCCATCTACTTTAAGATTTGTTTAGAAACAACTTTATATATATATATATATATATATATATATATATGCATGATTTTTCTCATCCTTTAGCGTTTTTTATAACCATGGGATCTTTCATGAAGATCACATTTTTGTACAGCAAAATTTGATTAAAACGCCCCCAGAAAAGATTGAGATTTTAGAGGTACTAGTGAACGATCCCGTAGATAAGATGCGAACAACGGGAGATTCCGACTCGGTCTGCAAAGGGGATAAGACAAAGGAGCCTCGTGTCATTGACTCACATCCGTAGGGTTAATATCGGTTAGAAGAAAAGAGAAAGCTAGTAAAACGAAAATTTTCAGTGAAGGTCCAGTTTTTTTCATCATAAATTTGAAGCAGTCTCTTCATTTTGCATTTCTTGATTCAACCTCAAATTTACGAAGACTTTCAATGTTATGTTGCCGAGATGGGAATACGTATTTTCACATTTTTACATAAGGGTATTTTTGTAATTTCATTGGTTAATCTGCTCCCCAATTTTGCATATATGTAAAAAAGACTTGATTTGGATGAAATAAAACTGCCATTATTATGCCTAAATAATCCTAGAGTGCTTAATTAGAGCGACAATGTACTAATCAAATTTGAATATTTGCATAATTAGAATGAAAAGCCTTTCAAACTTAACATCATATTCTAGATTATTTCTCGACTTTTTTATGTTGGGATAATATATTATCTTAGAAAGCCGGATAATGCTGTTTATAATTGTCTTTATTTTTTCCAAATAAACATCCTATGAATTTAAATTGGGATCCAACACAGGAATATGTTGGACCATTAGCAATCCTACTTATGATTTGGAAAGAAAAATTTATGACAAATTATTTTGAGACTATGTTGCTAACTTGGAATAGAGTTCCCACATTTTAACTTGATGTGCATTTAGTATACAGATTTGATCCATTCCACTTTTGTCCTTACAGGAGAAAGACTTTCCATTTAAACATCAAAGCATTTTGGTCATTTTGAGTCCATAAAAATAGTCTCTTATTAGGAGCCATAAATGTTTTTTTGTTTTGGCGAAAGAATAACATCTAGTTTTATTTTGACTAATATTTTGCGAAGTTGATTTCCTGTTTGGCAGCCGCCAGCAAAACCGAGGATCGTTTCAGGAAAACGAAAAAATATGAAGCTCATTGTTAAAGCTTTGTGTCTTAATAAATGAAAACTATAGTAAATTTTACACAGAGAAAGATGGTTTCCCGTCCCTCTGCTGAAGAACATCGTCGCTTTCATGCCATTTCGAATCTGCCGACCTATAATCCCCAAAAGTAATTTGAGGCAAAAACTAAAAGGAGGAAGAGAGGATCAGGCTTCCTTCTTCCCCCCCACCTTTCTCTCTTTCTTGCTTGCTGTTTTAGGGTTTCTGGAGCGATCCGGGAAGGATTCCTAGCGTTGTTCCAGAGACTCTCTATCTACATCTCTCTGTGTCTGTTGGTTTCTTTGAAGGGGTTGAATCGAATTGGAGCGAGATGGAAGGAGGGGCCCCGGACACGGTGATGGCGGAGGCTCACCCACTGCCGCCGGCGGAGAACAACGGCCCGGCGGCGGCGTTGGACAACATCCCTTCGATCCCAAGTCATGGAGGGAGGTTCATACAATACAACATCTTTGGCAACATCTTCGAGGTCACCGCCAAGTACAAGCCCCCAATCATGCCGATCGGGAAGGGGGCCTACGGTATTGTCTGGTGAGCGGCCAGTCCCGCTTTCTTGTTTCTTTTCCTCTCTCGGTTGTGGCATCTGTGCCTTCCGGATGAATTTCTTGGAATTTCTGTTGTTTCGGGATGCTCCAAGCGAGCTCGGGTCATGTACTATTGAATTCTTTGTTGATTGTAAGGTTGTGAATTTAGCTCGATTAGTTCAGAAATCTTTTCTTGCTCATCTTCTGAGTTCTGACCTTTCTCTTACATAAATGTTTGCGTTTCTGTTACTATAATAACGAATTAGGTTTCTTTGGGATTTTATAGTCGGTCATTGGTACCGGCAAAGATAGGTAGTTCCATAATTGGTTGTTTTTTCTTCTCAGTCAGCCACCAAGTTGTGTGACGGGATCTGTTGAAATGATCCTCATAAAGTGGCAACTAAGGCCCTTTCTTGTTTCTGAGATGGAGTAATAGATGATGATCAGCCGAATGTGTCATAGTCAAGAATGGTTGGTCAGAAGAAGCCCGAGAGAGAGACCAGCAAATTGTATGTTCATTCCAAGTGCCGTTTATATGTATAGTCATCTTGTTCAGTTGTCAGAAAGGACCTGAGATGAATAAAACCCCAATGCTGCTCTTCACGTGATTTAAAAAGATCTTTGTTTATATTAAATGCATGGAAGGTGGAAATATGATATTGACTCAATAACAATTACTGTAAGAAGATGCATTTAATATAAGTTTATTTATTTGCGAGTCTATGTCATACTTTGACCAATGCTTCTTTCACGCACTTTTACATGATTTACACAAATGAAATCCTTCTTTTATATATGATCCCTAAGCAAGAGCCATTCTAGACTGCTGATGCTAAAGTCTATGTGCTCTACATCTTGGCAATTTGAAAACTTTGAGAAGGAAGTATAGTTTGACTAAAAATAGAAGCGTATTACTGATTGACCATCAAAATACATCTTCAGCCATCGGAGCTCATGGATGGGGACAAGAAGATGGAGAAGAAAGGTGACCTACTGAAGTGTAGGTGGTGGGGTTGATGTAGTGATTTTCACAGTTTTTATGAACACATTAGCAGTAGTTTGCTTTCTTGCTTCTCTTAATGAACACTTTAAGAAGTATCTTTCTAGAAAAATGGGAGAAACATGGATGCTGATCCTTTACTAGGCACTACAATGGCCATCTGTATCACTTTGTTGGATATGCTTGGTGATTCCTAATAGCTAAGGATATATATTCTTTTGTTGTGGTAAGAAAGTAAAGGGTCTTGATAAGAAATAGACATGTGATGAATCAGCTTCTCTCACTTTCCTTTTTTGTACCAAAGGTGGGCCATGGGTTCTGTTTGCTAGAAACTTTTGAACCATTCTTACTGGGACCACTGGTAAGTTGGAGTCCACATTCCCAAGGGTCAGGAGCCAGAATCCTGGTTCTCAGACATGAGCTTGGTTCCAAGTCATGGGGGCTCTATTTCTCTTGTAATTTTTATTTGAATTCTCTTATTCTGGTTTTCATCCTGTGAAACTTTTTCAGTTTTGTAAGTTTTAGATGAAAATATAATAATATTAGTGACAAATTTTAAAAAAGAGGGTGCAATGTAAATGCGAGATGACAATCGTTATCACAAAAAGAAATAGATAAAGTTAACGACGTGGTAGCTTTTCTTTTTGACCTTTAACAATTATTCTATTGTGTCCCTAGTGTCTTGATGCGGTCATTTAATTGTTGTGATGTGTCTTCTTTGATATGCATTCTGCATTCTGTGGAGGTGTCCATGTACATAAGTGTAAATTCCTAAAAAAACCCACCTGATTTTACTGTTGGCTGTTCTAGCATTATGCTGAAACTTTATTTTTTGCTTAATTTAGTTCATGATTTTGGTGCAACTGGAAATATTGCCGGATTATGTACCTTTTGTAGATTTCCTAATAGATTGATTTAAAAAGGAAATGCTAGTCTAGCAACATTAAGATGAAAAACTGAATGTGAAGAAACAAGGGGGTTGATAAGAAATTAGCAAATGCTGTAGAATAGTAAATGCACACTATGTTTTAGGGTATGCTTTTGAATGATACATGTGTTATACCCATGTGCAAAGTGATGGACCCAAATGACTAGACTGAGAAATTCAAAGGAGTGAAATGGGTAAGAACCTTCAAAACATCTGTCTTAGATCTAAAGCTTGTAGTCATGAAACCCAAATTAGGATCTGTCCATTGTTGAATCTTTCCTGATAAAAATATTTACCTGCAATTTGCTGAAAAAAAATGTAGCAGGAACCTAGTCTACACATGGTAAAAAGTTAAAAACAGTACAATTTTCAATTTTGTAACATAACATAATTACATTGGATACTTTTTCTTAATTAGGATTCTTATGCCTGGTTTTATATGTAACATGACAGCTACTAAATCATGCCTTATCCTAAGTCAAATGGGTGCAAGTACTGGTTCGGGTATGGGTCAGAAAACGCTTCTTATTCGAAAAAAACTCGTATAAGACGCCAAAAAACAGTCAGCCGTATAAAACATAAAAAAACGTGTCTTTTTTTAAAAAAATGCCAGAAAATAAAAACGTGAAAAACACGTTAATACGCGTATTATACTCGTTTTTTCATATTGTTTATGATTTTTTATTTTTGTAATTTTCAGGATTTATTAAATGTTTTAATTTTTTTTAAAAATTGTCAAGATAGTCCCAAGATATACAACGTTGCCGTATTATGCCCGAGAAATTCCTCGCTGTATAATACCTGTACTTTTGTGACAATGGTTTGGATACAAGTATGGCACGTAGGGGCGCAACAATTTAAAAAAATGTGGGTAAGGGGGTATGGCAGGGTATATACATGTATATATGTATAATACTACAAAAAATTTAAAATGAAAACAACATTTAAATAAACAAGTAATATAAATAAAAGAAGTACATGTTAATGACTAATAACTTTTAAAAGTAAAAAAAAAAAGAGTTAGAAACAAGCTAAATCAAGTGAAAGTAAGTATTTTAGATCAGTTTCAATTAGAAGAGTTCTTAAGTGTGTCAAGTACCCTGATTTATTGTGTCGATACAGTGACACATGCATGGGGACATTAATCAAGTACCCATGTGACTTAGGCCTTATCTGTTTGTTGATAAGGCCCTAAAACTTCGTCTGTGTAAGTTGCACAAATGCTATCATAATCAGTTTAACTCTTCTTGTCAACATCCAAGCAGTCAATTTGAAGGCCTTCTGGATGGGCATTGGAAAACCCTAGGCATTTATGAATAATGAAGCCCACTTCTCCTATCTCTTATACATGCATTTATAGTCATGTTGTTGCACTTGCATAAATGTATTGCAAGTGCGGCCCGAGCAGGTTATATGATCCACCAAATTGCATATAAGAGATTTAAAATCTCCACTGTCAGCTTTTACCATTATGAGCATTAATAGCTTACTCATGTGCTCTTACCACCTATGGGAGTGATTAGAGACCAACTATGGGTGAGGATGTCAGATCTGTTTAGCATCTAGGATTGCTTGAAAATGCGGCAGCTGATGGGAAAGAGCCATGTTGGGCGTGTTAACCTCCCCTCATCTTTCTCCTTCTTTTTCCTTTTCTTCTTTTCTTGTTAGCAAATCAAATGCCATTTTAGGAGAGGGTTGATGCGGGGGGGGGGGTGGGTGGGGTTGTGGGTGGGTAAGTAGGTGTTGATTAAGGTGATCAGGGGACTATGAGAGAGAGGCACACGTGGTTGACATGCCAACCATTCTCTAGCAAGGGTTTGTCTGTGGAGAAGGGGGTTGTATGGGGGTGATGGGGACTTTGGGATTGCACTTTCTCTTTGATTGAGGTGATCATGAGAGAGGGGCACAGCCACACAATGGTTGACATGCCACCTGTTCTCTAGTCAAGCATTCTTCAATTACAGGAGAGGGTTGTGTGGGGTAATACAACTGAAGTTCATTATCTCTTTTGACTGATTTTGACAACCTAGAGAGACTTCTTTGTCTCTTGGCTGTATGACCTAAGTTGCACCTTGGAATTAATGTAGTCTTTCTACAGCAGCCGGAAAGGAATTATCAGCCTCAAACTGGTGGAATAACACCATCTTTTCTAGTTAAAATCTGTGTTCCTTTCCTTTTCTAGTTAGCTGCCTTTTCCTTTTTGTGTTTTCTCCCTTTGAGTGCTTGTCTTTTGTGAGCTCATCACTTTTATAATGTCTTGTGTGAATTTTTTTTTGTCCGACTAAATAAGTTTTTAGGTTTTTGTATATTTTTTGTTACCTTATTTAGGAATTTTTAAATGCTTGATTTTCACTATGATATCTTCATTATGGTGAGCTTATTTGCCTATTATTTTTCTTTGTTAAAGTTCTGCAATGAATTCTGAGACAAAAGAGCAAGTGGCAATTAAGAAGATTGGGAATGCTTTTGAAAACCGAATAGATGCTAAGCGGACACTGCGTGAGATAAAGCTTCTTCGTCATATGGATCATGAAAATGTGAGCTACTGCTTTCTCCACATTCTCTTTTCCTCTTTTGTTTCTTTCTTTGGATCAGGTAAAGTCTTTGATGGTCATTGTGGTTCTTATCAAGATTTTGCAAAGATGATGGATATTTTGCTAGCGTATGCTCTCTCTCTCTCTCTCTCTCTGTGTGTGTGTGTGTGTGTGTGTGTAGGTATGTATGTAGAATTATATGTACACGTTTTCCATGGTTGCCAAGTGCTGAAAGCTTATAATTGAAACAGTGCGAAGTATTTTCTCTTGTTTAAATTGTGTGGGTAAACTTGTTTTTACATTTAATTTCTCGTTTCCACTTCTGTGTAATCTTTATACATGGCATCTGCACTTCTTGCTTTCTTCATGTAATGGAAATATTCTTCTAGCGATATATATGAAATTGGGACTGACAACCATATGTGCTGACAGTTCTAAGCTGTCAGTTTTTTCATTAGAAACTGTCATGTTTCTTTCCTTTATGTATACATGATTTGAGTGCGAAGCACTCCTTGAATGGATAAAAATTGAATAGGATTTCTACTCAACAACATGCTATCATTTATGGTGCCTAGTATTTGACTTATTTTGTCATATGTGTATTTGTATTTATGTGCATATACACATCAATTTTTCTGCTGAAAGGATGGGAATCACTGGCAGTTTGAATCTAAATCACACAGGCTCTTCAAAACAGTCGCCGCATCCATGGCAACCGACAATACGCTTTTACGCTTTCTTTTCCATTGAATAGTTGATGGCATCATTGCTTTGCTAGTTGTTAAATGTTACTTTTTCATTTTTTTATTTGTGGACAGTTTTTGTTTTGATACACACACACACACAGAGAGAGAACATCTTTTGAAAAATGCCATAACTGTGTTAGCTCTGCTAACAATTCCGTGAGAAGTTGTGCACACCACAATGAAAGCCCAGTTCTCTTTAAGACTCAGATGTTTTCCTTAACGATTAGGGTAAACCCCCTTGGCTTAAATACAGTATAGTGGGTAGGGTTCATTACATACAGGTTCTCCACCTGACCGGACTCATCTCACTATGAGATGGAACCTATCATCTCGTAAGGGCTAAGGACCTTGGATCCCACTGATTCAGGTCCGACTCTAACAAATTGCACCTGTGTGACATATAGGTCTGAAGGAAAATCCTCCTGTGTTGCATCTGATTGCAGTTGCTACATTAGTTAAAACCCTATGGAAGTTGAAAAGTTTAAACAACCAAATGTGCTGAATGTTTTCTACCATTTATTCATATTTATTCAATGATATGATCTTTGCTATAATATCCTGAAAATATTCCACCGTTCTAATTTAATAATTTTATTTATTTAATTGTTTTATGTTCATTATAAAATACTGGCGGTCTTGTAATTCTCAAGATTTCAGATAATGCTATTTATATGATATGATCTTTCTCAGATTAGGTGCCAAAATTTTCTGAAATAACAAACAAATTATAGCTTTTCAATGTTAAAAATAGGATTTTATTTAGCATTTAAATAATTTTGTTGTCGGGTTAGTTAGAGTCCTGCTGGCAGTTGGACAAGTGTGGCCTTAACTACACGAACTTATAACCTCAATTTGGATAAGGTTTTGTGACAACTGTAAAATTGTTTCTTTTGCTTGTTTTCCATATAGACCAACTAAGAAGGGAAGTTGCATTCTTTTATTAGAAAAGTGTACTTTGGGTTTTTGTGAATTCATTGTAGAGGTAGAGGGATCTTATAATGATTGTCTCGATGATTGATCTCAGCACCCAGTCTGTTGAATATAAATGCACCTAAGAGGACTAAAAAATAGTAACTAGAACAAGCAGATATAGACCTGATCCACTAACATCTGGTAGATATTGGATTTCTCCCAAACCATTCCCATGTGACCTGATTATAGTTCAAAAATTTCCTATTCTCAGAATAGCTCCAATTGGAATCTTGAAAGCTATGAAAAAGATTCAGAGAGTTGAATTGTTTAAATGTATTATCCTCTCAAAATTGACTCGAGCATTCAGTTTGACAATGTGAACAGCCTAATAGAGTTTTCAGCTGAGCAAGCAAAATTACTATGATCCAGGATGCAATTCAGCAATTTATGTCTAGGCATATTTGGATGTCATTCAGGAATCAGGACCAGTATACCTGGTTATGAGACTACTCCTATTCTCATTTATGGAATGTTAGGACTGGGCTGTATTTTATCAGGTTTTGAAACTTAATCTTCTAAAATCTTTTTAGTGCATTTGGTCGGACTTGTTTTGTTTATCATGCTGTTAGATAGTTTGTTTGTTGGCAAAATGACAGGTTATATTTAGCTGGTTTACTGAAATTAATATCTGCTCTACTGTAGCATCTTAAATTTATTTACTTGTCTCCAATTCAATGAACAAGAGAAATTTTTTGTGGTTACTGATTGTTCATATGCTTGTGCCATTTTCATTTGTTTTCACCAACCGATGGTGCACTGTTATAGCTTTTCTGAGGAAACTCTAGTCACTGCCACCATTACTAATGGTAGCTCTTGAACAGGTTGTGGCAATAAGGGATATAATACCCCCACCTGTTCGTGAGGCATTCAATGATGTCTACATTGCTTATGAACTGATGGACACTGATCTTCATCAAATAATTCGTTCAAATCAACCTTTGACCGAGGAGCATTGCCAGGTTTTTATTCGTTATATTGTTTTATAATCAGATTTAGTAGATCATGTTATCTACTGGTTATGTTTTGTCCCCTCTATTTTGTCTGCGTAAATGTTCTTGAGGACAAGCCATCATTCCAGCAATTTTTGAGAAATGGTTGTTTCTGGAAATTTCAAACGTCATGTTGGTAGACGTTTTATTGACACTTTTCACCTTCACCAATGTTTTTCTGCCGTCAGTAATAGCCGCATTTTTTTTTGTAGTAAAGGTTTTAGGATGTGTATTATGGCTTGGACTGGAAAATCTAAACAGTGTGGTATGCATTTAAACAATTATAAATAATCTTTTGACCAGCCTATTCAAGAAAACCAACAAGGTAGGAAAAACATGTTCAGTTAGATTTAAGAAGCAGAGTAAAAAATAAAACATCGTAAATAATGGCATAAATAAATCATAGTCACAAAAATCCTTTTTTTTTTGACGAAAATGCGAAAATACATCGTCTTGTTGATAGATGTTTTACGCTTTTCACCTTCACCAATGTTTTCCGCCATCAGTAATAGCTGTATTTTTTTTGTAGTGAAGGTTGTAGGATGTGTATTATGGCTTGGACCGGAAAATCTAAACAGTGTGGTATGCATTTAAACAATTGTAAATAATCTCTTGACCAGACTATTCAAGAAAATCAACAAGGTAGGAAAAACATGTTCAGTTAGATTTAAGAAACATAGTAAAAAATAAAACATCATCAATAATAGCATAAATAAGAACCATAGTCACAAAAATGTTTTTTTTTTCCGACAATCAATGATAGACGTTTTACCGACATTTTTCACCTTCACCAATGTTTTTCCGCCATCAGTAATAGCCGTATTTTTTTTTTCTGTAGTGAAGGTTGTAGGATGTGTATCATGGCTTGGACCGAAAAATTTAAACAGCGTGGTATGCATTTAAACAATTGTAAATAATCTCTTGACCAGACTATTCAACAAAATCAACGAGGTAGGAAAAGCATATTCAGTTAGATTTAATAAGCAGGGTAAAAAATAAAACATCATAAATAATAGCATAAATAAATCATAATCACAAAAATGGTTTTTTTTTTAAATGTGAAAAAACGTGTAAATAAAATAGCTGTTTAAAACTAAAAAAATGTCATTTTTTAAAACATTAAAATGAAAAAAAACACAAAAACATGTTTTTCCATGTTTTTTCCTTCTTTATTTTATTCATTTTGAACACTTTTTAAAAATGCACTTCGCCCTAGGCAAACAGGGATCCCTGCTCCTCTCACGTTCTGTAAGAAAGGCTTTGCGCACCGGCACAACAGAATGAGAATCCGCTAGCGCAGATAGTGGTTCCTTGAGATCACTCAGAAATGAGAATTGTTGACCCATATGATCTCAGGCTCATCAAGAGGATGAAACTGACAATTTCACACTGAGAGATTGAGCTCGTCGCTGAGCTCTCTCTTGGGCTGTGAAAGCGGTGCGAATGGGGCTACCTTGCCTTGAGAGCTTTCCCGGTTACTGAGTCTGTGATTTCATTGTCAGTATTTGCTTCCATCTCACCGACGCTTTGTTCCGTGCGTCAGCACTTCACTCGTCACCACTGGTTCATATGGCTTTGCACAAAGCACTCGCAAAGCGTAGTCCCGGGCTGGTCTCCATGGAGTATAGCATATCACTCTCGCCCATGTTCATACTCCATCCCTAGTCTGGCATGCTGTCTTCCACTCATCCCCCAATGGATATGATACCTTCCAGATTGGGTAATATGAATTTTTGACCAGACATCACCACAGCCC
Organism: Nymphaea colorata; assembly: GCF_008831285.2. Taxonomy (NCBI): domain Eukaryota; kingdom Viridiplantae; phylum Streptophyta; class Magnoliopsida; order Nymphaeales; family Nymphaeaceae; genus Nymphaea; species Nymphaea colorata. The sequence continues at coordinate 19,624,168 of NC_045146.1, read as the reverse complement.
ACTACTTCGTTTTCGCGCTCTGCTCACGGCGCTCCTTGCTCGTGGAGCGGCATACCGAAAAAAAAAAGAAACTAAGAAAGACCCTAACCTTTTTTGGATATAGTCAGAGTTGGGGTCATTCTTTCGGAGATCCTTCTGGATCGCTTGTAGCATTTCTCTTTCTTCCTGATCTGCTACTTCGACCTTGCATATGACGGGACCACTCGAACCGCGAAAGGTATAGTTCGACTTAATCTCCAAGTGGGATCTCTTCCTTAAGGATTGGGATGAGTCGATGTCGGTCGATGGTGTGAAAACACTTCCGGATGTCGAATTCCAAAAACCAGCGAGAGGTTCCCCACTCTTCTTTGATCAGTCTGAGGGCCAAGTGGCAGCTCGACTCGGGCGAGCTTTTGGAATGCTTATTCTTTTTGGCTATGTTATTTTCTAAATTTTAGTTGTTGCAAATCTACTCATTTTTTGATGTTTGTATTATTAGTTTTTGTCACTTATTTTATTTTCTCTCATTTTTAGTTTTTTTATTCTTTTATAAATTTATCATATTTTTTCAAGCTCGCTGCATTATACCCGAGAAAAACCTCACTGTTTAAAATGCGAGAAAGTTTTTGTGGCTATGAAATAAACTGTCACACGGGTGCAGCAGTGGTTATGGACATGGATTCTAGACATTTTAAAAAAACTCTGTGTTTGTATGTTTTTTTAACATATCATAAACGCATTGACAATGAAAAATTGAAAGGAAAAGCATAATGCAATTGACCAAATCAAAGATATTTAAAAGCAATGTCGCAAATTGCGTTCTCAAGTTTGTAGCAGCGAGGTTTTTGTTGAGTGCTAGTCAGATTTTTTTTTTCGTTGGGATAATTTTGGACATTCAAAAAATAAATTATATATGAAAAATAATAGAAAAATTATGAAATTATGTGTTAGAAAAATTATGCATTTATGAGTTCTCTACTAATTATCTTACAAGATAATAGCTAACCATTCAAAATAATTATAAAATATTGATACAAAAATGAAAAACAAAAAAACTTAAAGCATACTAAAATATAGTTTAAAAATTAATTGAAGTCTCATGAAAGTATTGTGATATTAGTATGATTTTTTCAGCGGAAATATTATGGAAATATTTTGATAAAATTATTACTTTTTTAAGCTTCATATGGTTTTACTTTAGCAATGTTAACACAATATTTTGAAAATTTCACAGAGAGGCCTCTGACTTTACTTAAAAGTGTACTAAGAAAAATATTGAACTTAAACCAAAATAGACCAAGTTTGAAGACAAAAAGGATCACAAAGATGCATTGGCTACACCAATGACTTTGACTGTGTGCTCACCGTGTCACATGTATGCATGCATGTGTTAAAGTGTCAACATTGGTGTGGCTGCTTTTCAAGTGCGTTCGTATGACATAGTAAATGGTAAATAAGAACAAACACTATAAAACATTCAACCTCCAAGAATTATAGAGAAAAAAAAACACTTAATGATATTGACAGCTAATGAGAAAGGCTGCAATTTATTTAATACCGGGGTGGTAAATGAATAGAATGAATTAACCAGTCAAGATTTTCAAGATTCACACAATGACATAAGTTAATTGAGCATATAGTGGGAGGTGGGGGGAACTTGAATCATGTCTTGTAATTTTAAACTAGAATGGTTTGAGCTCTCAATCATTAGTGCCTTTTGGACTTGCGAATGCTGAGAAAAAAATGCAGGGATAGAAATGGAAAATCAGAACAATGTTCATGGCTGAGAAAAATTCAGCTAAATTGGTGGAGTCTAAGTTTGCAAGATAATCTATTAAAAGCTGCTAAACGTTTATCTACATATATGTATATATGTATGCATGTGCATATATACATAAGTATGTATAATTGTATATATAAAAGATACTGTATTTATGTTGATTACTGCATGATTTTTACATTGCAATAGGCACTCAGAACACATTGGCTATTAAGATTCGTAATTTTATGTTACTGCTTCTGGAGGACCTACTCAATGATTATCTAGAGACTATAATACTGTTTTTTGGAGGGGGGACACATCTGAATACCATGAGGCTAAGTATTATAGAGTGGTTATGATTACATAAATCTTTGGGTATGAGGTGGCTTTGCTTTATGGCTTTTGTGTATTTGATTTATCTTCAATTTACATGGGAAGGTGTCCTTGCTCCTTCACAGTTCTTCATCATTCTTCTCTTAAAAAGTTAAAATAGATTATGAAGTGCCTTTTTCTGAGGTGTTTGTGTGGGAAAGCTCCACCCCAATTGGCAGGATTGATCTGTTTGAATAAGATATTTGAAAATACTTGATGATTCTTTTTTTCTGGCATGATCTCTCTAAACTGATTTTTTTCAATAAGGATATGCTTGCTTTCTTTGATCCTCAATCCTATGTGACATTGGAGATTCCTATGCCTTCCAATTGCAATTTTGGCTTGAAATATTTTTACTGAATTTGATTTTCGTACAGTTAAGTACGAATCGTAAGGTGTTCAAACTTCAAAGTTTATTTATCCGGCTCATGTGGAGAATGCCTGATCTATAGTAGTTTAAATGTCACTATTGCTATAAAGGATGTATCCAACTATCCTACTTGGGGGGGCAGAACCTGGGAGTGAAGGTTGCCCCTACTCCCACCACCCCAAACCCTACAAAAAAAGGCCAGTTGTAAATTGTGGTTCACATTTTACAGATAAAGATTCATTCAGGTTGGATCTTGATGAGGACCTGAACTGAAGCTGATAAGCAATGATCTTGGAAATCCTCCTTTTGTGAAAACTGGATCTTATCAGTTCATTTTGTAAGTCAAATATGAAAATAATTGGTCATTTTTTTACCAGAGTATCTGGTTAGAATTAATCCATTTGCAGGCAATTGCAACCCTATCCTAGTGTTCCTCTTATTCAGTTATTTATATGGCTTTACGTGAGTTTGTTGTTTATATGTATTTGTGTTAGCTAACAACATCTCCTTAGAAACTTTGTGAAAATATATCTAAAGACAAGTAACAATGTGCATGTACATGTATTGAAATTCTGGCCATTATGTTGAAAGATATTATTGGCCAGCCGCTCAGAAATGAACTATTTCTTGTATACCTTGATAGTTGATAAAATAAGCAGCTACATTTCTTTGAGCATCTGTTTAGTGGGAATCATTACGAACATTATAGTTTCAATTTTTGGTTATCATTCTACTTTATATGTTATATTTAAGTGCATTAAATTTGTGGTGCAGTAGGGAGTGATCCTAGTGTTAAAAAGCATAAAAACCCATTGTACAAGTTCTGAGCTGATTGCTTTTACATGATTTGATAGACAAACTAAAATTTTGCTTTTCTTGGCAGTATTTTCTTTATCAAATTTTACGAGGACTGAAATACATACATTCTGCAAACGTTCTTCATAGAGACTTGAAGCCGAGCAATCTCCTCTTAAATGCCAATTGTGATCTTAAAATATGTGATTTTGGGCTTGCGCGGATCACATCTGAAACTGACTTCATGACCGAATATGTTGTCACAAGATGGTATAGGGCCCCAGAGCTGCTCTTGCACTCATCTGAGTATACAACAGCAATCGATGTGTGGTCAGTAGGTTGTATATTTATGGAACTAATGAACCGTCAGCCGCTGTTTCCTGGGAGAGACCATGTCCATCAATTGCGTCTGCTGATGGAGGTACTTTTTCTCATCTCATCTCTCTTTCTCTCCCCTTCTCCCTCTTGCATTTGCTAGCAACATGGACACAGAAAACATGATCTACTGGGACAGGGGACGATGCTCATTTTTATAATTAGTTAATACTTAATAGGTGATTTGTTTATGTCTTAACATGTAAACGTCTTGAAACAATTGTTAAGTATAATTAACTTCAACGGATGAAAAGAAATTACTTTTCCTGTCCCTTATTGTGTCACATAGATACTGGACCCAAATAACATGCGAAAGCCTGTGGATATTGATCTGTATTAGTCAGTTTGGCTTTGTCATGAAGTAGTTTTATTAGGTATTCTAATATGGTCCTTTGCAGACTATAACCTTCTGACTGGAGATATATATATATATATATATATATATGAGTTTCATGTTCTAAAAACGTTCTGAAAGCTCAGTGAATCAAAAAGCTATACCTTTTTGACGTGTACTATGTTATATACATGGTATGGCTTAACTTTTTGTCCCTTTTCCCCTCTCTGAGTTGCCAGACTTTTTATACATGCCACAGCATGATTTCTCATATTGTATCTTATTACGTGGTCATTGCAGCAAATGACCTGATTCAATATGGGGATGATTAACTGGCAAATTTCTGAAAAAGAAATCTTGGTTATGCCATTTTGAGTCTGAGAGTATCTGGTTATGGGGAATGGAGTATCTATGTTTTCAGAAAACTTCTGCAAGACAAGCTAAATTTATTCCAGGACACCTTCAGACCACCATCAGTCACATGATTTCTTTTCTTACCCATCTTTATTGCCATTTATTTAGTCTGGAACATTATGGGGAATGAGTTTTGCTGACATATGGTGATTGCGTTCTTTTCAGCTAATTGGAACTCCTACTGATAATGATCTGGGGTTCGTCAGTGAAAATGCCAGACGTTATATTCAGCAGCTTCCACGGCATGCTCGTCAATCATTTACTCAAAAATTCTCACATGTTCATCCTTTAGCTATCGATCTTGTAGAGAGGATGTTGACCTTTGACCCAAGGCAAAGGATTACTGGTAAGTCTATCGATGAACAAAAGTTTATACAACATATGTTAAAAGTTTGAGTTGACAAGAGACAATCAACTATTGTCCTTGTAGTAGGATGCCTACCTGCTTTATATGGTTTGCATTCTGTTGTTAGCAGGGGATGTAGTCAGTTTGTTTCCTCGTGCATCTAGTGCTTATGACATAGGTTTCGTTGTATCTATCCACTAGTTTGAACTCTTTTGTGATAAGCTTTGCAGTCAATGCTCTTTCTTTTCTAAGTTGTTCATGTCAACTGCAGTTGAGGGTGCACTGGCTCATCCATATCTGGCATCGCTCCATGACATCAGTGATGAACCTGTTTGCTCAACGCCTTTCAGCTTTGACTTTGAACAGGATGCCTTGACAGAGGAGCAGATGAAGGATCTAATATATCAGGAGGCTATGTTGTTTAACCCCGAGTACCGGGTATAACTTCCTTTTATTTGTTCTCCATTCTGTGCTTCAAATGTTGTAAGCTTGATGTCTTGTATTTGGTGATCTTCATGTAAATATGCATGTCATTATTTTTACCTGAAGGAATGTGCAAACGCCTTTGTTTTGAGAGTAGAGCCTGTTTTCTTGGTCTCATAGTGTCCCCAGTTTGAGAATATTGAATGGATTTGCAAATACTCTGTCTATGAAGTGTGAATTGATGGAATAAAGAAAAAGAAATGATGGTAGATAGTTTCTTTAGGCCTAGTTGAGTGGGTGTCAGTTATAATGTCTTTGGATGTGTCGTGTCATTTGAGCCCGTTTTGATTTGCTCGAGCCCTGAAGCCTCAATTTGAATGGTTTGGATTTTGTAAGGCTGGTTTTTTGATATGAAATATTAATTGTTACCTCAGAGCTGGATTAAAATGTACTAATGGTTTGATGTTATCGTTTTGAAGCATTTTCCACCTTGACCTATTATAAGCTTTTTTCATATGTTGCAATAGAAATCAGGCTTGAATGCGGAACATTTATAGAGGCATCCCCACAATTTGAAATCTATTCCCCACCTCCAATTTGCCTGATTCTTGTTTTCCCAAGCAGTCCAGCGACCACTGCTAGGTAGGCGCGGATAATCCTTACCATCAGTTCTTTCGCTGACCTGAACCATTCGTTGGACTGGACTGTTTACCATCATTTTTCCTTGCACGGACTTCCCATCAAAATGAATATGTATAAAGAAAGCAATCATCAAGATGTTTGAATAAGATTGGCCGGCGACAAATGTCTTCTAGTTGAATGTTGCCCTTCGGTACTGGAAGCAAGATGAACTGCTGGTCTCGTGGCTCGTGCAGCTTGTGAAGAGCTTGTTCATACCCTAAATGGATTGGTGAACTAAACAGGAACAATGTTAGACTGAGCGTGGCTTGAATGCTGGAAATAAACATGTCTTAGCAATGCTTATCCATGGTTGGAAGTGTTTGGCTCGCAAGTGGTAGAGCTTCACTATTTTATTTTTTTTCCCTCCCATCCTTGAGACTAACTTTTGCGGATCATTTGGCTCAAAGTCTGTTTGTTTAGCTTGGGTTTGCTGAGCATGAGCTTGGTTTGCTTGCTGTATGCATCAGCCCCATCTTGGACACCTGAAGCATGCTGGTGGAGCCTGAACTTATTCTCAGCCCTCTGCTCTGAAATGGTTCTGAAAATTCATTTTTTGTCTGGTGCCATCTGAGACGAGCTATCCGGCCGTGGCGGTGGGCTGCAGTTCCATGACACGATGTAAAGCCTGGTGGGTGGACCTGACAATCCCAGTAAGAAAAAGAAGTGGCACAACGTCGAGAGATACACATATTTTAAAGAGAATTAGATGCTTGTAGCTTATTCGTGCTTTTCAACAACCATTATCAAGTTGTCTCTGGTCTTTGAGAAGCTCCCCATTTGATCAGAGAGACAGCAAATACCGAGCAAATGGGCATGTCCTTCTGAAAATAGCAACCCCAGAAAGCCTTATTCTGCTGTATGGTTGATAATTAGTTCTTTTTGTGGGAGCCATCCAATATGGAATCTCAAATGACAATGGCAATAGGGCACTTCTCCTTTCAGGGGTAACTGCTAGATAACAATAGATAAACAAAGAGTACCCACTACCCTTCTCTGTGAATCAAAACCCCTTTTCACATAAAAGATAAGTTCACGATGTTTAGAAGAACTCTTTAAAAGCTATGTGCTAGAGCTCACATGGGCAAGTCTTGTCAATACGAGTCTGGTTGCCTCATGATGCTTTCTATCTCTGGTTGATGAAGGCACTTCAAAAGGTTTATGATATTTGCCATCAAGTTGTCTGCAAGCGGGCAACTGGTGACATCTGAAATGTCTAGCATTCAGTGGTGGAACGACACTTTGTTAATGGCGAGCGTAGGCCGGTTCTGACCCAGAAAATTTTTAGCAGAGTGGCTTGGGTTCTGAGTGGGCAGTTTTACACCACAGACCCGAACGCAACACCACATTCTTTACTGAACTGCAGAAAATTTACTGTTTCCTTTTTGCCTCTTTGTTCAGCATGAACTGCCATGAATGCGATCTTCTTGATTTGTCTACTAGGACCCCACCAAAAAAGCATCACGCTCCCAACAAAAGAATATTAAATTCAAATCTATCCCCAAGCAAAAGTATCGTCAACATTTTCTGAGCTTTATTTGGTAAACAAGCCTTAAAAGATTAAAAAGCGTCTCTTTGTCCCCACTCTTCTATAAATAAATAAGTAAATAAATAAATAAATAATCTCTAGACTTTAATTTTTTGAATTTTATAAAGGATTTCATGATTTTTTTATATTTTTTCTAAATTTTTCAAGATTTTTCCGAAATTTACCAAAAAGAACAACTTAGCCGAGAAATAATAGAGAAAAACCTCGCAGAGATTTTTCAGAGAACTATATATATGACGTATATATATCTGCTGGATCTGGATGTCAGATGTTACTGTCGTAGTGGTGGTAGCAGCAACACTTAGCACTGGCGGTAGTGGTAGAAAAACTGTGCAGTAAATACAGTAGATGAGCGGTAAGCCACGACCATTTTCCCCCTTTGCAATCGATTCCAAGCTTATCCAATCCAATCTGATAAAGGCAAATTTGGAAGAATATTATGTTTTTTACAATACTTTAAAAACTAGCATTATCTTCTTTTTTCAATATATATCTGAAACTATGTTGAAGCAAAGGAGAGAAGAATCCTCTTATCCAAATTGAAGCCGAGGGGTAGATTTCTCATGTGTAAGAAAATGGAAAAATATTTCAGTAAATCCTTCTTAATTGATTGCGGGTTTAGATTTTGACTAATAAATGAAGCACTGATATATAAAAGCAAGAACTAATAGGCTCTCTCTCTCTCTCTCTCTCTACACACACGCACAAACCTATTGTACTTATTGTCTATTGATCTATTAAGAAAGAGCCAAAGAGGTAGAGTGGGCCAGAGGTAGTCGGTATCCAAGTTTATACATGCGCCTGCACACACACACACACAGATACACATGCGCACCATCCTTTGCGTGGAACGCACATCAACCCTTCAATTTTCAAAATGACATCAAGCATACGATAAAATAATGACCTAAAGCCAGATAGTTTTCAAAGCAGTATTTATAAAAGAATTGAAACCAGTATGTATAAAAGAATTGAAATCAGCCGATTGCTGGAAGAACTGTTGCTAAAAACACCATGCCATATTGTTATTAGCAAAGATATATGGTGTTTTTACAAACGGTTGTAAGTATTTAGCCATCCGGCGATATTGGGCAGCTGGTTGATTTCAAATTTTTAATATATATATGTATATATATTTGTATGTTTAAAATTTATAATTACCGATATTATTTTAAAACTTTCCTAATAGCGAAATGAGAAGAGTACCTTGGGTTTTACCTCAGCACTATTATATTTATTGTGGAATTACAAGCTTATTAGACAACCCCTATTCTTTTTTTTTTTCTCTTTAAATTGATAAAGAAAAGGGTAACGTACAACTTTCTAGGAATCTTTTGACGTCAACAAGTTTATGACACATAAATTTTACATATCTGAAGAGCCAAAAAGTATAGGGTAATATGAAAATATAAGAACGGTAATGCATAATATATCATTGCATTCGCAAATCACATTTTCCGATTTTCTCAAAATATAGACAACCGTTAACACAAAATTGTAATTAGGTTCCTACTTTTCCATGTCTCAAATAGGTACAACCCCCTCTTGAGAAAATTGGAAAGATGGATACCTGTGCAGATTTCTAGATAAGCAGAAGTGCATTTTAGAAATTTATGTAACATATTAATCTTTAGTTTATATCTTTGACGGGTTGCAACTTTTTTTTCTACTAAATTAATTTAAACTTTAGGTCAAACGATAGCTGGAATCTGATGGTTAGGTGACGCTTTTGGTTCTATCCAATTATTCTTTAATTTATTTATAAGTTAGAATAATGACGTAGCAACAATAAAATAATGCAACTAAGTGAGAGAGAGAGAGAGAGAGTATGTGTAAGACGCACATATAAAAATAAACAGACAAGAGAGACAAGGAAGGAGAATGGGTTTGGAATGGTTAAAGAAATAACAAAAAATAACCTTTTTAAACAAGTAAATGAAAGGTAATTTAAAAACTAATAAATAACAGCAGTCTTAAAATATTATCAAATTCAAAACTGAGACATGTCCCCTTTCAATCTGCCATTTAAATCAGCAGATTTTAATAACATTGGTCTCAACGATATGAGATCAAAAGAGAGATAAACACGTGAGTGAATGATGAGTCTAGTTTTTTAGTCACATAGGACCATCCACTTAAAGCACATGGATGGTTGAGAGAAAAATAAAAAAAAGTGTGAACTAATTTAAATGACAAAAATGTTCATCATATTTTATTATTATTTTTCTTTTAATCATCCATCATAATGGATCAAATGACCTTTGATGGTTGATTATGAAAAGGCAGAGACATCATTCAAATATATATATGTATATATATATGACCTACCATGAAAGTTCAACTCAAAGCTTCGTTTTCTTTCTATGAAAAACAAAATATCAGAATGCATCTTCTTAGGATGTGTTGGTAAAATTGATTCGTCTTTAATATTTTAGTATTAAGATTCTTCCAGGAAGAAATGATCGTATAGTATCCAGTGTGTATTTGAAGGTTGGAAATTGATAAAGAAAATTGTTTCTGAAAAGAAACATGAAAACTGTGGGCTGTCACTCCATAATGAGAAAAGAAGTTTTCTATGTGAACTTTCAAGAAACCAGCAATTTTTTCTCGCTGAACAGAAGGCTCCGCTTCATGAGATAGGGAAACCTGTACTAGAAGAATAGTTTTACTATTTTGACTTTCTGCGGTCCTTTCTTTTCTTAATATTTCTTTGACATCAAACTCACACAAGTTCTTAATTTAAAAGTTTCCTTGACAAAGTTCTTGCTAGTGCAAAATTTTCAGGAGGATAAATAACTTTCCACTTTTGAATGTGCTTTGAGATTTTAAAAACAATTTCATGCTGCCACTCAGTCCCAGAATGTCAACTTCACACAAGCGACCAAATATGGGAGAGGTGCAAAGAGCTATCAGTTGAGGGCTCGCTTTTATTAGTGATTGGTAAATAGCGCCAGCAACAGTAAACAGTAAATGATGTCAGGGTCGGTTCTTTACCAAAATTCGGCTTGAATGATCTATTCAAATTTGAATATGCTGTTGTCGAGTTAAGAATGGCACGCATTTGTTTTTAAATTTTTTTACTTATATTGAAATATTTTTAAGTAAATTTTTACTTGTTTTTTCAGGAGTGTCTGTTACTATTTCTTGCTAATTTCACTGAATCGGGAACCTTTCCTGAATCGATTGTAACAACACTGATCAGGATGCAGAAACAGGGTTCCTGTTCAGATGACTAGCAAAAGGATTTAGATCAAAAACAAAAATAACTGTTACCTGAGATCGAATTCACTTTCACTGAACTCTTTTTTTCTCTAATGACATGAATGTAATGTTGTTGATCACTACAATACGTTTCAGAAAATGGATTGTGATTTAAGTCAAGTTGTTAACACGATTAGAGAGAGAGAGAGAGAGAGAGAGAGAGAGGACATTTGGGGGGAGGGAGAAAAGGAGATTGGACAGACACGGCCAATTGGCCAAATAGTGAATGTTTTTGTGGACTACATTTGCAGAAGGAAAGAACGTTTAAGAGGAAGAGAACTCGAGTAGGCAAGGAAAAGGAACAAACTCCTTTCTGGCAGAGGATCAAAAGAAAACAAAATCATGGCGGCATAAAATAATCGTCTTCGAATCAGTGTGGGAGTTCTCTGCAAGAGGAAAATTCCGTTCCCTGTTGTTGTTGTTGCGGTGTCAAGATCAGATGGTGGCTCACAATCCAATGTTGCACACCGCAGTCGTCCCCACATACTCTTTTCCATTTTAGTAATACCCCATTGACCATACTAGCCCCCCTCTCTCTACGTCACCTCAGGTTTTCCGTTCTCCAAAGAATCCCATCTTTAACGTCGCCTTCCTTCCTCTCTCTCTCTCTCTCACACACACACACACTCTCTGGTTTTAAACCTTTTAGGAGAGAGAAAACTGAGGTCCAGCAGAAAAGCTATTCTCTTAAATAACTTTGTCAACACAGTTGCTCCTCCAGATGGTTCTCTTCTTCTGTTAATCTTACGTTTGTGAAATCGGAAAAAAGAAGGACGACCCATCTCCGACTTTCTTCTCTTGCTGTTTCTGGTTAACGATTTTTGTCATCCTCCTTTTCCTTTTCTTCTTCTGTCTTTGGTTTTAGATGGCCATTGTTCAGAAAGCCATAGATTCCGATCATGACTTCGTTCAGCACAATCCCATCAACCACCAACACCTCCATCAGCAGCTCTCGGATGACAAGGCCGACCTCAAGCGGGACATGCAGAATCTGGTGGATTTGCTGTCCAAATTGAACCCTTTTGCGGAAGAGTTTTTCCCCTCTTCCTACGCCGATCATCGGTCCCACTCGAACGATGCCGTCGAAACAACAAAGGATTCCGACGCCAACTTCTCGGGAACTTTCCGAAAGGTGCGGAGACGAATAACCTTTTCCTGTTTTACATCGTTCAATTGGTTGTTATGTCGTTTACTTTTATATGATCGAACAAAGGATTTTACGTTTTCGATTTTTATATGGGAGTATTCTGATCCGTCTTGATTGTGCAGTGGTTGAACAAATATTGGGTTGCTTTCTGCTATTGGCCTAACTTTGTTCATCCGGTTTCGCTTAATATATTTTCTTCTGTAGCAAGATCATTATTTAAAATTTGGGATCTTTCATTAAGGGTCTCTGGCCTTTGGTTTAATTTTAATCTCTGTTTCTTTTTCTCGCTTGTATTAGTACATAATGAAAAGAATCAGGTCAATCAACATTTTCATCACCTAGTGTGTCAGTGTATATAACTGCAGCCAAACAACATGATTCGCAAGTGTGACAATCTGAGGCTTGGCAAGTCGTCTTTGGAAAATACAGCAACAGAAACAAACGGTGACTCCCCTTGCTCATAGCATCTGCTGCTGCTTCAAGTTGAATTCTGCCTCACAGGATCCTTCTTATCACAGCTTTTCGGTCGTTAACGGCCTTCAACTCCCACCAGAAAAGCACTTCTATACAAATGCAAGTGAAATTCGAGCCATCAAGGAACTGAAAAGAAAAATGTCCGGGGAAGAATTGGTTGATCATTTTAATGATTATGATGTTTGCACCTGATAAACGTTTTTACGATCAAAAAATTAGGATATTACCTTCTCTTGTTTCTATAGATGAATAAAATGAAGAAATTCAAATGTTTAAGGTCTCACCACACTGAATTTTCACCTTGAATCGAGTTTTGAATCCATTGATTTGCCTTATAAATTTCAGGTAGTCCGTTTGTTTCTCTTCTTCTTCAGCGCAAGTTCAACGAAAAGGTTGAGAACATGTAGTGTAGACCCAAATTGTCCAATTTCTCAACTTGTTCAGGTTTCTGCATGTTTGGAACATGATGACGAGAAACAATACTGCAAGATTCAATATTGTAAATTTACCAAGCATCCATGTGTGGTTTCTTGTATGTATTGAATTGGTTTGGTGTTCAACAGAGGAGAAACAACTATAATCCACTGTCAAGAAGGTTGAGTGGGAGAGCACCAAGAGCTCAAAGAGAAGATTGCATCAGGCGGACAGTATATGTATCAGACATTGACCAACATGTATGAATTTTATGAAAGATTGCTATTCTCTGTTTACATGTTTTTCCTTTTTATAGTTTAAACTATAGAAATAACTGGTTACAATTTTTTACAGGTTACAGAAGAGCAGCTTGCTGACTTGTTTAACGGTTGTGGAGAGGTAGGCCAATGGTATATGGTAGAAAATTAGTCTAATTTAGTGAATTTGATTCTGTTCTTCTGCAACCATTACCCTTATCTCTATTCTCCTGCAGTCATGGGCCTTCATTTCACAACAAGGCAATATAATAAAGGTGATAAGATTGAGAACAAGGAAGCAACTCATGAATACCCCAAATTTCTTCTTTTCCTAACAAAAAAAAAAAAAGAGCAGATCTTGGTTTAGGTTAATCATGTGCTTTACATTTGGCTTTATATAGAGTTTTATCTGATTAAGCTGCCTCTCTGGTTAATTAGCAACTCAAAATCTGATCCAAAAGCTTGATATATGATGTGATTCATATTCTACATATTTGCTTTGAGTAAGGCAACACCATTCTGTCAATAACAAATTGGAGAGAGATAGAGAGTGTATGGCCCTGGGTGAGGAATATGCTTAGCATATTAAAGTATCTTTATTGTGGTTAACCTGGTAAACTATTGCTTGAAGTTGTGCATATGGGGATGTTTCTTGCTGAAAGTGACACAAGGATAGTGCATGGAGTGTTTCTGAAATTGACCATGTTATCAAAGTCTCTAAGCGCAGCCTGGTCAATAGGCGTGCCTAGTTGCAATTAGGTGACCATTACACTAATGATGAGTTATATGACTGTACCTATTATACATAGTCAATAATATATAATTTATAGTATATAATATATCATTTTGTCATATATAACTTAATATATATGTTAAAAAGTGTGGAAAACAACTATTATGCATATTAAGTTATATAATACAACTAACATTGATATATAACAACAATCTATAACAGTCAACATTGTATGAGTTATTATATACTTGTGTGTTGAAGACAAAATGTAAAGGTTTGTAACATTGGAGGGCTGCAGGGCCACTGAACTGAGCAGGAGGCTAGGAGCAGAAGGCTGAAGTTGAATGTGAACGAAATATGGGCCTTCTGCTTGCTTATTCTACATTGAAGGAAGAATGGAAGAGTATCACTTCAGCATCTACAACTTAAACATTAACACCACACCAGTCTCCAAAAATATTTAATCCTTATTAAAGAGTCTTTAGAACTCCACTAAGTCACTAAATGTCTCTTCGTCTTCCATGAACTGAACACAGGCATGCCTAGTCCCATATAGGCATGACTATGTGTAAGCCTAGGTGCACGTCGACATTACATTGCCTAAGTGCTGGGACGTAGGCAATGAAGGTAGAGTTGTGCCTAGGCGATGCCTCAACAACATCTACTCTTCAGAAAATTCTGAGTAATTGTTGAATGAAATTTTTGGAGTAAAATATGACTACAGAAAATTCAATAGTTTATGTTTGAATGTTTTTCCTAAAGGTCCATGAGGTGAGAAGCCGGTGCTGTAATCCTTAGGCCAGATTGATCCCTTCTTGCTCTAGCTGCATATGGTGGCATACAATCTCTGTCATGAAATTCGATTGGCATGTAGTGTTCTAGCACCAGGAACTTCTATTCTATGAAGTTCTCTTGCCTTCCATATTCTGCGTTCCTGTGGGTTTGTTACTTATTTTGTTTTTTACTTCTTGTTGCCATTATGTACTCTTCTTGTCATTCAACTCCTGAGAGAATGAATGTATGGTAGTTGATCCCTTTTGGCACAGTCACAGGCTCATTTTTTGAAAATAATGTAACATAGAAGAAATTTAAGATTTTTGGATCCTTAGGTCAAAAGGAAGAAAATGTTTTTCAGATAAATTACTTATCTGCTCTCTTGACTTCTTTATTAAATGGCCTATGTGTTTGGATGTGAATTTAAGTGAGCACACGTTGGTTTTGCATTCATATCCATGGCAATAAAGCCATGCCTAATTTATGATGAACGTCCCTTCTTGTTTGATGTGTATAAACTGGCTGGTTGGGCATAGCCTATATAGCTACATATAACTTGCAGCCCTGAAGTTCAGTCAGTAAATTAATTGCTTGTATCCTCTGTAACCATAAAACCCTGTTAGGTAAGAGTTATTTTTCTAGTGCAAACTTATGCCATGCAGTACTGGTAGTGTCCATAACAAATAACAACATGATATTTGTAAAATCAATATCCACATTGCTTATCTGATTGATTTTGCTAAAGACAGAGAAGTGACATGTATTAAGCTGAAAATATGTTTTCTGAAGGTACTCGATTGCCGTATTTGTGGCGATCCTCATTCAGTTCTTCGGTTTGCATTTGTAGAATTTGCTGACGAGAGTAAGTTCCTGACCAGAAAAAACTTATCTGAATTATTGCAATTTACAACTTGATGTTAGAACCCTAGGACTATTCTTTTGCAAAAATTGCTTACTAATTGTCATAATATGGAAACAGAAAGTGCAAAAGCAGCCCTGAACCTTGCAGGCACAATGCTAGGGTATTATCCTGTAAGAGTTTTACCTTCAAAAACAGCAATTTTACCTGTAAATCCCACTTTCCTTCCAAAGGTGAGCCAGATGGTTGCGGGCTAGTCTTTTATGTCATTTTACCTTTGTCTTTCTGCTTTACATTCATCTTGATCTATTGATGTTTTTTTTTTCTAAATTCTCAAATGTCTATGGCTTAATACTGAATCCTGTCCCTAATATAGTCTGAAGATGAAAGGGAGATGTGTGCACGCACAGTTTATTGTACAAATATTGATAAGAAGGTTAGTAATGCAATTGTTTTGAATCTTTGTAACTGCTTTAATTCAGCAGGGTGTCATTTGTTTACCCATTCTGCAGCTTGGAGACTTAGTGATGTGTTGCATCTTCTGATTAGAATATATATTTCAATAGAGTTTCCCACTATGTTAAAAATTTAGATCTGTTTGCAGGTTTCTCAAGCAGATATCCGAATTTTTTTTGAGTTGTACTGTGGTAAGGTGAGAACTGTCATAAGAAATCTAGAGTGATGTGTCAATTATTAAAATAAAAAAAAATTCTTAGGTATAATTTGTTTTGAATTAATGTTTTATTCTTTTCAATGCAGGTTTCACGTTTGAGGCTTTTAGGAGATCATGTCCACTCAACTCGTATTGCTTTTGTTGAGTTTGTGTTGGTAAGTCCCAATCTCCAGTTACTTTCATAACAGTAAAGTTGTTTATAGCTGAAGAAAAATTTATCCCAGTCTTCATTTTTCCTCTTTGACTACTAGCGTGCATTTGTATACATGTTCTTCAATATTTTATATTGAAAATTTTATCTGTATTCTGGAAAAATATATTCTAGTATTGTTGAGGAAACTATACTGGATCTAGTACAGAATCTACAACACCATGTCGTTTGTGACTATGCTTTTACAGAACAATCTTTGATGGTTTCAAAACCAAGCTGCTTCAGTCTAATGTCTGCAGTAAATTATGTATTAGATACTTCTGTCAGTGACTTGTTGAAATGCCTATCCATACCTTGGGCTTGTGTTGGTCAACTGGGAACTTATGGGCCTGAATATGCAGAGTCAAGAGATCTTAGTCAGGTTAGACTTGGACCTATTTATCTGAGTGACTTTAAAGGTGCCAGAATCAGTGCGCCAGATATAGCAAATGCTCAAACCTATATTAGTCAGCAGCTTGGTTTTGGTGACTCGTCGTTTGGATTTGTTCTGGTTGATGATGGCATTTGAGCTATTCAAGGGGTTGATTTGTCCTATCTGCTAGTTGATGAGTGTTTTTCTGTGTCTAAATGAACTTGATTAACTGGTGAACTTACCTTTAACTTCTTTTTCACTGCAGGAAATATTAACTATTTGGAAGGCATAAAAATTTGAAAATGTTCAAACCACTTGTGAAACAGAAAAGATCTTCAACAGTTTATTACTTTAAAAAGTACCAGAAAGGACAGGATGATGAATCAGGATAACATATTTGACAGTAAAAAATAACATAATAATTATGATATAAACAAAAGAAATGACTAGGTTCACAAACATAATTTTGTTACAATAAAGGGTTGTCCATCAATAAGATGACAGGTCAGACAACTTGATGAAATTGTATCTTGAGCATTAAAGCCACATAAATTTTAGAACTTATGGTAAATATATTCCCTTTGTATGTGCAAATCCAGAATGTCCAAAGGCATCAGTGGTCCCTTGCATTGTGAAAAAAGGAACGATGTTATTTTTTAATACGGGGTCAATAGAATGGTTTATACTGGAGTAACTTCTTCACGTACTGCAACTGTCCTTGTTTATGTACTTCTGATGGAATTCATATCAAGGATAACCATTTACCTTGGTGGCAATGTGTCTTCTGCACCCTTTGCCCATTCAGTGTTTTTGGTCTATTTGACATGGTTTATAACATTTTGTCTCATAAAGCGATACTATTGTGCCAGAAGATTTCTGGCCATTGACACACCTAGCCATATAATATTGGCCAAATACAACCAGCTAGAAAACTTCGGTTGGTACTTTGTTTTCTCATATGCACAATTTGTTGGAAGTGGATGCTGAAAGACATAATGTATTCTTTCCGTGGCTGCAAACTCCTCCTGTAATAATCTCTTTTTTTGTTTTCACATTAACATGATAGATTTTTTTTATCATTGATGTTCTACAATATGTTGCAGAACAGATTTTGCTTTAACATGTTCTTCTTTTCTCTGTACGAAATTATGCTTGGTTAAAGGTTTTTTGTGAACTTATCTGCTTCTTGCATGTTTCAGGCACAGAGTGCAATGAATGCACTAAATTGTAGTGGAGTCATACTAGGTTCACGGCCAATCAGGTAATCATTCTTCTACATTACAGCTTGAACATCTTATATTTTACAAATCTCGCAATAATGGGGCTTTATTTTGGTGCAGAGTAAGTCCATCAAAGACGCCTGTGAGGCCTCGTGTAGCTCGCACATCCATGCACTATCAGTAGTTAGTATGCAGGAAGCTAACTTAATTCTTCATGAGGGGCTTGGAAAAGTTTTCTCCGATCTTTATCTCAAAGTGCCATTTTTTTTGGCAGCAGCATTTTTCTTTTTTCTTTTTTTTCTTTTTCCTCAGGTAACAACTTGTTGCTTTTATTATGAACTTCTATGTCTATTAGCTATGACGCTTATACATTGTGAATATGATGGGATGAACTTGAGAAGAAGCTGAGAGACATTTTTTTTCTTTGTCTGTCTCTTGCCTCTCGGCGTTTGTTGTTTTCTTGTTTATAAAATAACCTTCTTGAGATCACCCTCGTTTATCCTGGGAAGAAGGGCGTATTCATTGTAAGCTTCAGTGACCCTTGATCTGAGTGTAGCTCTACCTCCAATCGTTTGGTAACCCCTGTTGGCCAAAAGAAGGGAAAAGAGAGAGAGAGAGAGAAAAAAAAGAGTTCTGAGGAACAGATAAATGTTTGTACACATTGTTCTCTCAAATTTGAGAATTTTAATGTATGTTTCATTGCATGGAGCAGAACACTGTGCCATAGATGCAGTGGCTTCGTTCCCCGCATTCACCAAGTTGGTGGAATGGCATAGAACACATTCTTATGAGTTCTTCCCCGCAAATGGGATTCTACCTTGCATCCCTTGTTTGCACCCCATGTAGGACCGGACCAGGAGGAAACGTAAGTGGCATGTTCCGTCTGCTTGTACCATCATCTTCGTAGGGTCCATTTTATATATAAATTTGGTAGTAATCTGTGTTTTTAAGCTGAGCAATGGAAAGAAGAAAATGTGGGTGCATAAATGGGGCTGATTTTCCCAACTCCTCTCTCTTTCTCTCTCTCTTTTTTCCTTTTCTCAACCTTTCTCTTATTCAGTCTCATGTTGAAAATTGCATTCATTTCCCATATATTTTATCTATAGTGCTGTCACATATCTGGTTTTGATTGGAGATCCGACTGAACCATTCTAAGAAAATTGGAAATGAAAAATTTTAATATCCTATTAAGAAATAGGATCGGATTTAAGAAATGACATTTGATCCCATTCGGATTTAGATACACATAAATATCTGGTAGATTTGAATTCAGATCGGATTTAGTTTTAAATGAATATTCTATACCCAATGCTCTCACATTCTAAAAATCAATTGCATTTGGTTCAAAATTTAGGTTAGGATATGAATGTAAAAGTCTGATTTGGATCGGATTCAGATTGTGAAATCAGATTTTGTGTTCGAATTTTCTCCGTTTATGTTCAAATCCAAATTTGAAATCGAGTATGCAAATATATGAAAAAATTGATACGGTTAAGAGTATATCCAATTCTAGTACAATCCATTGACATCCCTATTTATATATATGAGTGTATCTATTTGTGTACACGCTCGAGGAAGGAGAAGGGAGGTGGGGTTGGGACTGCTTGACCCCATCTATCTTAGTGTCACAAGGAAGAGTAGCTCCCAAAGGAAACAAATAAACGACACGCCTCATCTCACACCCCCTTTCTACACACACACAGAGTGCAATCTAAGATTGGAGAGAGATCTAGGACTGGGCTGCTTAAGATTGGGGTTTTTTTGTTTGGCATTTTTAAACCTTCTTTTACAATATCTAACTGAAGAAATTGAACCGGAATGAAACCGTTGGATCAGCAAGAATCTTGAAAATTCAGTTCCAATTCAAGTTAATGGTGAGACCGTTAATTGTGAAGTCCTTGTAAAATTTAATCTGACATTGGATTTGCATGTTCTTTCTTTTTTACATATTCCACAATCCGAATCATGCATGGGTAGCATAACCACCAAATCTAAGTCCTATATCTACATGATAATCGAGCGATGAGATAAGGAAGAAGACGCATATGAACTCACCGTGGTGCCCACAGAGGTCAGAGACACAGTGGGAGTAGCTGTAGACATCTAGTTCAGTCCCACATCATATGCCTTGGATCCATCAGGTCTGTAAAGCCCATAATTCCTCTCAGACGTCGGTCCAGGCTTCAGGTTCTCATTGAACAGCGCAAACAGATACACCTCCAAACTCTGTTCAGGCCTGAGAGGCGTCCCCTCTTTCTCGAACTGCCTTCTGAGCAAATTCCTGTTGTAGGCCTCTGCATTTTCTAGGCTTGCACCATATTCGCCTGCGTCGCCCTTCGACGGCCAACCGGTCTCAGAGACCCTGACTTCAACTCCGGTGAACCCTGCCCTGGCCATGGCAAAGATTACAGCATCTACTTGTGCATACAGCATATTGTCATAGTGAAGATTGGTATAGGGATCAACCATTCCTTCACCAGGCTCAAAGAGCACATAGTTTAAAGACACACTTGTGGGGTTGCTCTTGTAAGCAAAGTAAGGGTATGCATTGATCCAAAATGGTGATCCTGTGTCGGCCAAGAACTGCAGCATGGGTGTGATCAGACCAACAAGGTCCTCGCGGAACGCCGCCGCGGAAGGCGGAAAAGAATTGCTGAGAATTGCCAAGGAGTTTGCAGATGAGACCTGTATGGAGGAACCGAGGCCGAGTTGAACCAGTGCAGCATGGATGCTGGCCATGGCAGGGGCCAAATTGAGCATCAGAAGGGAGTCATCACTGTTGAAAGGTTCATTTCCAATGGAGATGCCACTGATGTTGGTTGCCGGTAGGTATGGTTTGATGTTGGTAGTGACCCAATCAAGGGCCTGCTGAGGATCAACAACCTTCCCCACAAGTTGATTTCCCAGAGTTACTATGATGTCAATGTTGGAGTTTGCAAAGGAGGTCAAGATCTCAGGGTTGGTGTCATAGATCCTGATTTTTGAGATTTTGAGAGATTTCAAGAGAGTGAGGACATCATCTGGTGAGGGAAGATTGTTGGCTACTTGGCCATAGTTGATCCCCACGCTTGAGACTCCACGGATCAATCCAGAATCTGCAAACACGACACAGAAATATTCAACTTAAGGAGTTGCAATGGCAATTGCAGCCTTACATCTAAACCAATATCTTTAACAAGTTCCTTCCCTTTCCCCTTGAATTCAACAGTTTGAGAGAGAGACCTGAAAAGAAGAGATGTAGAAGCAGGAGAAATGTGACTGAGAATGGTGGAACAGTAAACGAATTGCGCAGCACAGCCATATGAGGAGGAGGAGAGAGTACATGGAGATGATCCCTCAATATATAAATACGTAATTGATACCTGACAGCAGGGATGAAGGTCATTGGCGCTTGCGTATAATATTGACGATGGTGCTGCTGATGCTTGCAGAGAGATTTTCAAATTCCTTTCTTTGCTTGCCTGCAAATCCTGCTACCATTTCCTATCTGGATAATGTTTGTCTCAGCAAGGCAACTAGACCTTCTTTGACATATATACCAATCTCTACAAATCTTCAATTACATTCTTAGTTTTCTTTTCTTAAATCTCACAACTGTGTGATTTCTCTTTGTTGTCATCTTCAGAAGAGATATATATGTCCTGTCTTTAATGCCTTCTTTCTTGTGATTCTTCTTTCCAGGCAAATGAAAAAAGGATGCCCATAAAAGAAGGGAAAGGACAAAATCATGAGGAGATCCAATTCTCTAGAAGAATCAGTACACAAGCGACTAACTTTTCTATTTTTTTATTGTTTCCCATGGTTAACAAATACACCTTATATCTTTTTATAATTCTTTAATATGGACCTGGCTTTCAAACAACATCAAGGTTGGTGCTTCCTTCATTTTCCTGAGTTCCAGAACCTGATAATTCTTTATTAAATTTTTGCAAAAAAGAAAAGAAGTGTAGTAGAATGAATCTCAAGTTAACCTCTAGGTTTGACCTGAGAAATTTTTTTTCCCCATAAAAGTCTCAAGATGAGATCATTTCTGATGTAATCAAATGCCCAGTAAATAAATCTCTTAAAGTGCTGATTGATTTTTATACATTTTCATAATCCATTAGCTTAGATCTGATGTAATTATGATTTATCTTTTAGATCTCACTCTCTCTCAGTGCAGCCACTCTGTCATATTGTGGACCTTTTTTGCTAGAAAATTAAAAGTGTAGAGGACTGAATCTTATCATGTGACCTTCAGATTTTTTTTTTTTCTCTCTTGAACTCTCAGATTTGGGCCTAAAAATCCAGCCACATAGGAGGGGGGACTTTGCCGCACCTCAATTTTTTTTTTTTTAGAAAATTTACATGTAAATTATAGAAACTTTTATTTGTTTTATATAAAAAATTTGAAAAATGATATTTAGGTTCGTGTCAAAATTTAGAAATTTTAATTCGCCCCTCCCTTATAAAATTTTTTTTGCCTCTGCCCCTGCCACATTGAATCTATGTTCTGTAATTTTTTTACTTTTAAACAACAAAACTTATGACTTTTGATTCCTAGTAGAAAAAAGAAATTGCTGCCATGTCATTGGACCTGTTAAAAATTTTAACTTTCTCATTTCTCTTTCGGGAGAGGCATTGGCTCCCAGGCTCATGACAGTTGGCAAAAGCCAGATCAATGGCGGAGCTGAAAAAAAATTACTTATTCACAGATTTTTATATCTGAAGCCTCAAGGGACACTCATATATATATATATATATATATATATATATGTATATATATATATATATATATATAACAAATATCTAAAAATATTAATGTGTTCATACCAGCTTACATATGTAGCTCCACCATGAAATTAGGGGCAGTAATGCCTCTTGAACCACAGATGGGCCGGCGGCGGCGGCCCAGCAGCTATCCAAACTCATGGGAGAGCCAGCTTTTAACTTAACTTGTGACGTGGGTTAAGAAAATAAACATTAATTAAAGGCACTTTTTGCATTAAGATGAGAAGACATGTTCACACCCTTTTTTGGAGAGGTATTTTTGCAATTTTATCGAAGAAAATTTTCATAGGTGTCACTTTTGCCCTTATGAAGGGGAGTCTTTCATTTAACTAACATGATGATTTTGGCCATTTCCATTTAACTTATAAGGACGATAACACACAACCTGTCCTGTGATAAGACTACCTTTTAAGATTCTGGCACAAAATGAGGCCATAAAACAGACAATCTTTTTCCTTCATCGTAACCCTCTTAATTTTAAAATTGTGATAAAACGAAGTAAAAATTACAAAACGAATTGGTGCCCATTTTTGCATTTACTGCGAGTAATAACAATCAAATGAACCATGAAATCCGAATAGAAGAAAAGAAAAAAAAATTAAAGGAAGTTCGCTGCCTTCAACTAAGGTCGCCTCAGACCTTGTTCATCCACAGATGGCAGCTCCATGATCCACCTGCAGAAATCCTCCTTCCCCAAATTCTCCGCCTTGAGACCTCCATCAATTATTTCCTCTGGCAGCCTCATCGTGCCCTCCTGGCCAGGACCCTCGCAGTATACCATCTGCCCGCCGGCCGCGGCTGAAATTTCCGGCGAGAGCCCGCAAACGTTCGCGTTCATTCCAGTTAGATTCTGGACTGTTGCCTTGAAGTTGTGCTCATCGGTTTGCACGTGCTGGGTGAGGATGAATTTAACCAAAGTGGAACTTCTTCCCCTCCCCTTATCCGACATGCTTAAGAAAGAGAGAAAGAGCAGGCACGATGCTGAAACCCCGCTCAACTTCTCGGCAGCTCTCTACTGAAGAAGGGTTTGAGAGAGAAGATGGCAATCACTTGCTCAATTCTCAGAGCTCCTTCCTTCTTGTATTCAGATGTTGCTATGTGGTGGTTGATGAGTTGCACTGCCTCTTATAGAGGGAGAACCCTCTCTCTCTCTCTCTGTCTTCAATTTTCCGGCGAACCCAGTCTGACCAAGATGGGGATGAGTAAATGGTTTGGACCCGGTCTCAGATCCATGATCTATCCAATCCCACTTTATCAGATCTCATCCAATCAGGTTGTTTCATAAATCTACCCTATAGATTAGAGTAGATTCATGAACACTTAATTCTAGTGCTGCATGAATTGAATTGGGTGTCCATGAATCTGCTTCAAACAAAACAAACAGTCACAAATTGTTCCCATTGCCAAATGACTCTTAAAAAACTTCGAGTTCGAGTTGAACTCATATATTTCAAGATCCCTTGGTAGCATAAGTTTTGACATGTACATGCAGGTGGGTTGGGCCTTTAGTATGAAGTTTACATTGGACCTTAGACTCGGATTTGGATTAAGTAGCAAACTGCAGTACATATATATATATATGATTCTCAATCAAAATTTTTGAAACTGCCAGTTTGTTAAATCTAATTAAACAAGAAACTTTTTAGAAAGTTAACGACATCAAAAGATTATAATATGAGCGGAATACTGAAAAATATTAGGAAGAAAAAGGTCGGTGGCTGGCGGGTCGTCTCTGAGATGTGCCCCACCAAAAGTTCTTTCTGATGCTTCATTCAATTTGAACGAACAATAAGAGCACAAAGATTGGAGGCAAAGTGATTGAGGTCAAACCATGAAAAGGGTGGTGGATGGCATCCAGAATTGCTTGCAGAATTTTCCTATACATGGAAGTTCATGAGATGCTGTTCTTCAAAATAAAAACAAAAGTAGGTAATCGGAGGACATATGTTCATATCCAATTTGATTTTAGAGTCTATTGGTCAGTCAATCTCTAGAGAAAATGAAATCGTAAAATCGTATTTGGATTCCCTTTATGGTTGTCTGCATCAGATATTTGATATATCTAAATTTGGCGTTTACTTGAATTAGAATTCACACCATTAGTTGAATTAGATGGCAGTACACTGTTCTCAATCTCCCAATTTAAGTCTTAATTACTCAATATATTTCACTAATTAGCCAATCTCTAATATGTTATGTTCAAGCACACGGACATCTCTTCGAGTACTGATGCAACTTTGGACCATGGAGGCAAAGGAGAAGAAGAAGGGCTTCTGAGGCGGTGGGATTAATCCTCTGCTGACCCAATGAACGTAAATGGATTCAATTCAAATAAGATTTCCGACCTCAAACAGAGAGACATAAAATTTTTTTTTTTTTTTTTGCTTTTGGGATTTGAGTTCAAGAAATGACTTTCGATCTGGTTAAAATTTGGCCTTAAATAAGCAATTGCTCGGATTAATATTCAGAATAAAATTTAGTTTTAAACACAGTTACAAATAACATTTCAGAGTTTTAAACGACGAGGTTTTTCTCAAGTATAATACAACAAGTTTGAAAAAAGAGAAAAAATATGGTAAATTTTTGAAAATAAAAAAACTAAAAATAAGAGAAATATATAATAAGCGAGAAACTAATAACACAAGCATCAAAAGATAAGTAAATTTGCAACAAATAAAAAATAAAAAAAAAACTGTTTGGCATTAAAAAAATGAAAAAATAAAAAGAATGAGAAAATTGAAAAAAAAACGAAAAACACTTTTTTTTTTTCGTTGTTAATGTTTTCTTAAAAACAGAAACACATTTCTTTAGTTTTAAACGGCAATTTAATTTGTCGCGTTTTTTTTTGCGTTTGTTTTGAAAAAAACGTGTTTTTTGTAACTACTGCTTTTAAATAAGTGTCTTATACCCAATATCTATAAATGCATTTTGAATTAAATCTGGTTCTTAACATATCATATATAGTTTGGTTGGAATTCAGTTGTGTATCTCCAAATCGGATGCCAAAGAAAATCTAGAAGTTGGATTTGGATTGCGCATTTCAAAATTAGATTTTAGATATGGTACATAGATTTCTCTTGTTCCTATTCAAATTCCAATATGAATGGGAAAACATCCGATAGATCGGACCGAAACACCCGATTCGAATATGATCTATTGACATCTCTACATACGCATGTGAAGCAAGCAAAGCAAATCGTATGCTGACATAAGAGCTAACTTTCTATGGGAATTTCTTTCTCTTTGACCAATCCAAACAGAATTCTGGTTGTCAATGACGACAAAACCTGACGTCTGGGATTGCGCTTTCCCTTTCTCATGTCATTTTCGTTCCCAAGAGCACGAATTTGGGTTCCGAGTTTCTTAACGTTAGCCTAGTCAGTCTCCAGTCTTCACTGATGCACATGGGTTGACTCCATCAACATCCGGAAAGCTCTTATCGACTGAGTCGGGTCCAAAGAGCCCACTGTGCTCGGTCAGTAGGGCTTGGTGGGCTAACTTTGTAGCGTTTGGCATTGTATTCCTTTTCCGTGACTAAGTCCATGAAAGCATTCGAATTTTCCTACTTGTGGGAATACTTTTCAAACGATAAAGTAAGTAAATAAATGCTTCCCATGCTTTATTGAGTTGTCCTTTTCTTAGAAAGCTTTTTCCAATTGCTTTGGCATTACGTAAATTAGTAGGAATATTAAGCATGCATGCATAAATTAATATGGAGCATTACGCTGGAAAGTTAAAACACAAACAAAGAGATACTTTAGCTACCTCACTGCTCGACTCATATAAGTTGAAATATTATTTATTAATTGCCCAAACGTTGGAAATATGATCAATTCGGACAAAAAAAAAATCGTTTCCAAGTGTTTGATATGGAAACGGAGCATTATCACGTTCACCTTCTACGGTTTGGAGCCATGAAAGAATGTGTTCTGTAAGCAAGTAAACTTAACACTGCCCAAAAAGCATAGATTCCCTATGTTATCCTAGTAATTGCTTCTTTAACCTCTAGCACATGGTTTTGTAAAATTAGGGATGTCCATGTATCCGATTTTGGCAGATTTAGATTTAGTTCGGATTTAGTTTTAAGTAAATACCCTATACCCAATTTTCTTACATTTTGAAAATCGACCAGATTCGGTTCAAAATTTTGATTCGAATTCAGATTGTAAAATTAGATTTTGGATTCAGATTTAGATATGACTTTTTTTTTTATTATTTGTATTTGAATTTGAATTCGAACTCTACTTCGAATATGTGAAATAAAAAAAAAAAAACTGATATAGTTAGAGGTATATATATATCTGTTCTGATCCACAAACATACTACGTACATAGAATCTATATACATCTAAATGGAGCAGGTTTTGCATGAAGAAAATCTTGTTCAGCATCTTCTTCTGTTGTATTGTAAAAATAGAAAAGGTTACAAAGAAAAGAGTGAAGAGAACAAGTCAAGACCATATAGATCAACCTGTTTTTTTTTTTTTTGTGCTAAGATCTTATCATTTCATCAGTTCGTGAAATCCAAATAAAAGAAAATTTCTGCATTGTCTCGCAATCCACCACGGAGGCCATCAGGCGTTCATCACCAAACATTCTCATACGTACACAAAGGGCCACGCCGCCACAAAATTTTTGAAGTTCGACACGTCCACAGGATCAGCTTTGTCAGAACAGACTTTAGGATCATCCGATATCGATCCAAGGCGTTTGCTAAACAGGAGCGTTTGCATGGCATGGAACATTGCGTTCCAAAACCTCAGCTTAATTTCCTTATTTTAGAGTTTTCAGAACACTCGATTGCGTTTTAATCTTTAGAAAATCGAAAAGAAGTTATATCATTCAATATCAGAAGGAAAACAATACATCATTCCTTTTGTCAACACATGAGGAGCATGCTGATTTAATTTAATTTATTAAATTTTTCATGGGCCATGCTAATTAAACACATTGGGAGCAGAAGATTTGGCAGATTCCTCAAAAGAATTATTTTGTAAGCCTATGTAGGCCAGAGCAATGACGAAGAAACGATGATTGTGAGTGACGCAATAGAGCCGCTATCCATCTAATGGTGGCAACTCCATGAGCCACCTGAAATCGTCTAACGACAAGTTCTCCGATTTCAGGCCGGCATTATCTCCACCTGCCCTCGCCGGAACCTCCCGCCTGGCCGCTTTCCAGCTCGCCTCCGCATTCTCCCACGAACTGCCGCAGACCTTCGCGTCCTTTCCGGTGAGATTCTGAACGGTTGCCTTGAAATTACGCTCCTCGGTTTGCACATACTTGGTGAGAATGAACTTTATCAGAAGAGGCTCCCTTTCGGACCCTTTGGAAGACATATTGAGAGAGATTAGCTACCAACTCTGCAGAACTTGCAGAGCACCGATGCTGAAAATTAGATGGTGATAGTGAGGGAGAGGGCTCGCTAAAGAGAGAGAACTTCGTTCCTTCGTTGGAATTGTTGTATGATGTGGCTGTTGAGTTACAAGGGCCGCCTTTTATAGGAGAACAGAAACGGCGTTTGACATGAAACTGACCACTTAGATTTAGAGAAGAATTACTCGTCCAGTCAAAGTTTTTGCACGATATGACATGACATCAGCAAAATGTGATCCAAACATAGCTGAAGATCTTTTTGGTCGTGTTGGTTTCATCGCAAATCTTGGATCTATGGTTATGTGAGATCCTTAGGACCTCAAATATATAGATTTTAAGGTTAAACGTTCGCGGACCTCCCCCTTAGCTCTACCCTTAATTATATTGAGATCTTTAGTTTGTTTAAACTGAATAATATCTTACAATACAGCGAAACACACCTTTTAATGCTTAGATCGAATGCCATCAAACTCAACTTTACTTGCTTGGCAAAAGGATATTAGTTGAAATGTTGTTGGACTAAAAATTTGTTCGTTTACAGTTTTTCATACATCAAAGTTTTAACTGAGTTTAGTGTAAAAAGCTATGAAACCATTTTATGTTTCTAAAAAATTTTGGCTTACTTTACAATACACTTTTCAATTAGAGTGTCATCTTTATTATCATTTATAGCTCAACCGGGTCGGCCCGTGGGGCCCGAAACCCGGCCCAAGCCCGAAAGCCCGGGTCCCGGCCTGCGGACCGGGCCGGACCCACCCATTTGGTAATAAAAAATATTTTTTAATTATAAAATATTTTTTAATAATATATAATATATTTTTACTAATAAAATACATATTATTAAATTTTAAAAAATTAATTTTTTTTTAATTTATAAACGGACAAGGCTGGGTTGGGCCGGGCCACACATCAGGCCCCGGCCCAGCCCGCCGGGCCGTTTTCTCGGCCCGAACCCAGACCCGACCGGGCCGGGTGATGGGTACCCCGCCCGTTGCTATGATTGAAACCTCAAACATTTTAATGGGAACGGTCTTGCCGTCTAATTACCCTATGTCCTGCTATATATATATGATTTATAAAATATTACCAATATTAATGTCATATCTTATGGGTTTGCTGACCCCAGCAATTCACAGGAACCGTGTGATTACATTTGGGCTGCATTTAAAGGAAAAGTCGATCATTACAGACGAAATACATGGGCCCTGAATGCTGATAATTATATATGAGGACGAAAATCACTGGAAAACTGAGGACAAACTGTCCCCACTTGCAACAGACTCGTGATCTTGGACGTATGCACCTGGAGAACTAATCGTCAGATAAAAATTATTGTGAGGCGGCAGGAAAGAGGTTCTGGTAGCTTTTCGATGACGTCTTGATGATGAAACTGCCAGGGTTGCTGCTTCTCCAACTTGGTCCATACAATTCCTTTCATGTGGGAGCAAGGTCCGCTTAAAATAAGAGATAATGAAGTTAGCAGTCATCGTATGATATATGATCATGGTCGGTCTAGTTGCTTCACTCAGTAAACTTGGGCAATGGAGCCAAAATGTTTTCACGAATTAAAGTTTTTAAATTTTGACTAGAGCCAAAACATTAATTTTTTATTTTTTTTATATAAAACAAGTAAAATATTTAAAAATTTACATGTAATATATATATATATATATATATAGAGAGAGAGAGAGAAAGAGAAATGGAGCCCGAGCCCATGTGGGTCCTACCTAATTTTGGTTTGAACCGACCGGTTGATGCTTGTGCTTGTAAAAACTTGAATGAGCTCCTACAAGCCCTAAATGCTTGGGTAATTCATTTCAGTCCAAAAGGAGCCACAAGTAGGTACAATGTCCGAAAATGACAAAAGTTTCTCTATGAAAAGACAATAATACCTTTAAAGCGTATAGAGCTATCCTAATGGAGGATTTGATTACTTCAGATTTGAGATTCATTCATATTTCTAATATAGATTGAATGTAGCATAGTTTTGGTGTGGTAAATGAACCACAATCAATCCATGGTTCATCAAAGTAAAGATCTTGGGTCAAACATGACATTCATACTTGAAGTCCTTATTTGGCCTCTTTGCATTGAGAAAAAGTCGGTGAAGTGGAAGGGGGAGGTCTGATATTAAATCCACGATTCTTAAATCTTGAGGATTGTACATCAGAGGCAATCAAACGCCTCGTCGAACAAGAAACCTCTTTATCAGATCTGAATATGGATCCACCTACTTGTATTAGGGGTTCAATCCATCCACACTTTTGATTTTTGCTTCCAAAGCTAAATTATGATCTGACTATAGGCGAAAAATCTGGAACCTTCATGTAGTAAAATTCGGACCTTGGGGCAAATTTGAAATGTTAAACGAGTCGAGTTTGAGTTATAAGGCCTCAACTTGGCTCGACTACATCATGAATATTTGAATTGTAATGAGAGAATAGTTAAATGAGTAGACAAGACATGTTTAACAAAAACGAGTCAAATATGTTGAGTTTGAGCTCGACGTTGTATCATCAGCTCAAACTTGAGCTTGTTCTAACGAGTATGAGTTCGAATTTTATGAGTGGATAAAGTCGAGCTCCAGCTGGCTTAGCTCACGCTTGCATAAGGGATGGCTTTAACTTTTTTTTTTTTTTTAAAAAAAAAAAAAAAGGATTCGGTACTGGAGAGCATGTAGTTTCAGATTCATAATAAACTCCATCTTCTTTAGATTCGGACCGGATACGACATTGGTATTCCTACACTGAACTATATACAAGCGGATCCAACGTATAATATTGTTCACTAGCTTGACGTCCATCGCTAGTTGGTAGAGATGGATGTTCGGATCCAATATGGACCCGGTTCTCATTCCAGACCGACCACACTTGACTCGTTTTCAAAGGTCCGGGAAGGGGCAGTTGCCAGTGGCATCTTGTGAAATATTCACTAAGAATGAGGCTATTGGTATAAATTCACTGAGGACCAATTAAGGCACGACTTGTGGTCAACAGGCATTGGCAGTCAAAATATGGAAAGTATATGTTGTCTGCTGGTTTGACCGTCAGCAGTGCCGCCGGAGGCCGGCGGTGCCGGGCAGCAGCGGCCTCAACTTGACGCCCTTGTGACATGCCGATAAAAGGGAACCTCATGTCTCACTTGCGTCACTGCGTCCAATGGAGGAACTAGTGACGGAAACTTCGGACCAACAACTGCGTCCAGAAGACAATAATATTTCAGCAGCTTATGTGGTGACGTTAAGGAAGAGGCTCAGCGTCACTGCGCTTATTACGCTCAGCCTCTTCTAACCTATCTTCTTAAAATTTCGCCGGTTGCATTGAACGGCAAATTAGCTCACCTTTTTAATCAACTGTGTTTAAATATTAAAGTAATTACTGTCATGTCAGCTCAATTATAATAAGTAAGCTTGGGCACCGGGTTGGACTGCCGGCGGATACCCGATACTCGGTCCGACTCAAGATCGAGCCTAGAAAAAGGGCAGCGAGCCGGCTAGGGTGGGCCCGATAATATTTTTAATATATATTTTTATTAATTTTTATATATAATTATAATTGGGCTCGGGTCAAGTTCGAATTTTATGAATCCGAACCCGGGTTTTAGGTGTTGAATTTTATGAGTCCGAACCCGGGTTTTAGGTGTCGGGCCGACCCAAGTTCAACTCCTTATCGGACCCTAGTCAGGCTTAATAACAAGCCACAAAGCAAATTCTGTGAACCATAAGGTGAAAGGCATAGAGATTCATCTAGGAGTGGTAGAAGAACCGATCGATCGAGCTTTTTTTTTTTTTTAATGTAAGGCCAAATCAATCGATACACCTTGATATATGAAATTCTGTACATTCTCGTTACAAATCAGTTTTTAAAACTTCCGATGGGTCAAAGGCCTCTTTTTTTTGCAACATTACTCTTACCTTTTTCTACGCAATAATTTTATGCTTCATGTCAAGCATTGCAGGATGACTAAAAAATAAAAGTGTATTGTTAAATATAGCTCAGAGGGAAATAATGATATATATATATATAGTAAAAAGCTATCTAGTGTAAAGTTCTTAGGGACCACTTATTCATAATAAGTCACCTAAGAGAAGTTATATCCGTAGTGACTATATCCTACCTTTGAGTGGCATTCACCATATATTCGAGGGTTTTGTTTTTTTTTCTATATAAATGTGTGAAATTTTAAGATAAACCAATATGTAAATCTGGGATTTTTGTTAGAATGTATGAATAATTGTCCACACATGCGTTAGTGTGACTCCGCCCCTTCTATTCCCATTGGTCATTAGAAAGGTGCTTTCTATTGAGTTGGTCAATGTAGCTGCAGGTGAATCAGGCGATACCATGGATTATACATGGAACATTACCAAATGCCTGGTTCATTTTAGAGTTTGCAGAACACTCGATTGCCTTAGAAAAAGCCCAAAATGAAATCATATATTTCAAGACCAGAAGGAAAAAAATATATCGTTTTTATTACCATGCTATGTAACTACATTGGCAGCAGAAGAATTGGCAGATTATTGTACAAGAATATTCTGTAAGCCCGTGTAGGCCAGATCAATGACGAAGAAAAGACGATCGAGAGTGACGAAAGAGAGCTGCTATCCATCCAATGGTGGCAGCTCCATTAGCCACCGGAAATCTTCCAACGAGAAGTTTTCCGATTTAAGGCCGCCATTATCTCCACCTGTCCTCGCCGGAACCTCCCGCCGGGCCGCTTTCCCGCTCGCCTCCGCATTCTCCCATGAACTGCCGCAGACCTTCGCGTCCTTGCCGGTGAGATTCTGAACGGTTGCCTTGAAGTTATGCTCCTCAGTTTGCACATACCTGGTGAGGATGAACTTTATCTGAGTAGGCTGCCTTTCGGACCCTTCAGACGACATATTCGGAGAGATATAGAGAGAGCAGCAACGAACTCTGAAGAACTTCCTGAGCTCCGGCGCTGAAAATTTAATGGTGGTAGTAAGGGAGAGGACTCTCTAAAGAGAGAACTTCGTTGCTTCGTTGGAAGTTGTATGATGTGGCTGTCGAGTTCCACAGGCCGCCTTTTATAGGAGAACAGAAACTCTATTTGACCAGAAACTGACCACATGAATCTGGAGAAGAACTAATTATCAAGTCAAAGTTCTCGCGCGATATGAGGTGACGTGACATGATGTCGAGATTTAAGAATCTCGGAAGACGTCAAAATGCCTGTTAGTTGTTGGGAAGAGGATATCAGCTGAAGTCTTCCTGCACTAGAAATTTCTTCATTTGCGTCTTTTTCATAGATCAAAATTTGATATTTTTTTCATATTTTTTGTTCGTATAAATTTTTTAAGTATTTATTTAGGAGAAATCATAAAAACCCATAAAACTATTTTATAGCTTCAAAATTTTGGCTTATCTAAGGGCTCATTAAAACCTATGGTATAATTTTTTATTTGAGTGTCACGTGTGCCATCATTTACAATCCAAAAAAAAAAAAAAAAGAAAGTAAAAATGAAACATTGGAATGTGACTACAACTACAAGATTCACGCCTTAAACCCGTTGATATGAACCCCTTTGCTGCTCAATTGCGTCATGCCCTGTGTTTTATACAATCTTGCCAATATTGGTATCAGTCGTGGGCAGAGGTAAGTGTGGGCTGCATGGGGGGTATGTTCAGGGAACCCAATCTAAAACATTGTTTTTAATGGTTGGATTTGAGAAAATTTCTGTTTAATTATATATATTAGTCTCACGAGCCTCGGGCCGCTATTCCAAGGCCATTGAAAATTTGTTACCTATATATTTGGTTTCTCGTACACAAAAATTTCCTGCCTTCCACCCCATGGATGCTGACCAGCAATTCACAGGAACTGTGTCATTACGATGCAGAGATTCCTTTTCTACTGTGTGCTGCTATTAAAGGAAAAGTCCATGTTTCTTAAATGTTGACAATAATATATGAAGACGAAAAGCACTGGAAAAACTGTCCCCGCTTTCCACAGACTTGTGATCTTAAACTTGTGCAAACGGAGAACTAATCGTCCGGTAAAAAAAGTTATTTGGCGGCGGCAGGAAAGAAATTCCGGTAGCTTTCCGATGACGTCTTGATGATGAAATTGCCAGGGTTAGTAATGTTTTCTGGGTGCGCCAACTCGTTCCATGGAATTTCCTTCTTGTTGGACAAAGATCCAGATGAAATGTGAGGTGATGAAAAGTTTGACTACTGTTTGGAAGAAGCAAGCGTCTGAAAATATTTGAATCTTGTGTCGCCAATTAGCCGATCGGTCTCTTAAGTGCCGTTAGCAGTCATGGATTGGATTTCATGCCATATGATGCAGATCGGTTCACTTCCATGATTTATTCAGCAGACCTGGGTCTGGACCACTTAGTTTTGGTTTGAACTGACAGATTGATGCTTCTAGTTGTAAGAACTTGAATGAGGTCTTATAAGCCCTAATTGCTTAAGGAACCACCAAATAGGGACAAAATCAGAAAATGATTTTTTTTTTTGTGAAAATACAATAATACCTTTAAAGAGTATAGATCATTATCCTTTTGATTACTTGAGATTTGAAATTCATGTTTTTAATATAGGTTTAGTGTGGCATGATTTTGCGGATATGGTAAACAAACCACAAAAATCCATGGGTCATCAAGAGCTAAGGATCTCGGGTCAAGCCTAACATTCATACTTGAAATTCAAATTTTTCCTTTTTGCATTGAGAAAAGGTCGGAAAAGTGAGGAGAGGGTATGATTTTAAATCTACGATTCTCAAATCCTGAGGATTATACATTGGGGGCAATCAAATGCCCCCTAATGAATTAAAGTAGAAACCTCTTCATCAGATCTGAATATGGATCCACCTACTTGTAGCAGGGTCCAATCCATCCACACTTCTAATTTGAAGAGTTTAAATGAGCACATCTGATGACCTCATTTTACATGTGAAGACATGATTTTAAGCCGATCCAGCTAAATTTCAAAATGTACGAGTATTGGATACAAAATATTTATTTAAAACTAAATCCGATTCAGAATCAGTTCAAATATTTATGTACATTTAAATCCGAATCCAATCAGATGTGATTTCTTAAATCCAAGTCTGATTCGAGTTCTTCATTGGATATTAATTTTTTTTCATATCTGATTTTGGGGGAGTAGTTTAACTGGATATCCAAACCAAATTGGATCTATTACCATCCCTACCCACTGACATTGCTGGAGACACATATATGTAAAATCTAATAATTGAGCGCTGGCAAAAGATCAATTTTGTGTGTGGGCCCTGTGCAAACTGGCTTATATTTGACTTTGTTGACTAACATCCTACATCACACACACATGTATATGTCTGTTTCATTGGCATATATATATATATATATATAGGGTCAG
Organism: Nymphaea colorata; assembly: GCF_008831285.2. Lineage (NCBI taxonomy): Eukaryota > Viridiplantae > Streptophyta > Magnoliopsida > Nymphaeales > Nymphaeaceae > Nymphaea > Nymphaea colorata. Next base: position 19,588,884 of record NC_045146.1, on the reverse strand, counting down.
CATGAGGTCAGATCCAGACATATGACCTAATCAGGTGTTAATACCAATTCAGAATAATATGCAAGTGTCCAAAGATAAAGTGGCGTCTGACCATAAGCGAAAAAATCCAGAACCTTCATGTAGTCAAATTTGGACCTTGGGGCTAGGGTTTTGGGTTTGACCCATTCTTACTCTTTTTGTTTCAAACTCAACTAATTACATTCTGAATTGAAGATACTTTGAAGAGGCCGAAGCCCTCACCCCTTCTCTCCACCTCAGAGTCTAGCGCTACTTTGAGACCTAAGTGGGAAGTGGGACTCCCGTCAATCAATCAGAGTGCTATACATCCACATTAACGAACGACTTTCACCAACCCGCCAGCCGAACCAATTACACTACAGCCCTCAAAGACTATATGATCCGTTCACTCCATAATCAACTCCATCTTCTTCAGATTTGGACCGGATATATTGCTGGCATTTCCTGCATGGAACTGGATATAAGAGGATTCAACGTGTAATATTATTCATTAGCTCAATGTCCATCCCTAATTGGTGGAGATGGTCGTTCGGATCCAATTTGTTCCAGACCGACCATTCTTCACTAGTTCCACGATGGCCGGGAAAGGGATGTATGCAGTGGCATCTTGTGAAATATTCAATGACAATGAGGCTGTTGGGATAATTTCAACGATGATCAATTCCGGCAGCTCTTGCGGTCTACACACATCGGCAGTCAAAATGGAAAAGTTGATGTTTTCTGTTGGTGTTACCGTCGTAGTGCTGCCGGAAGCCGGCGGCTTGACGCCATTGTGACGCGCCAATAAGGTGCCTGCCTTGGGTTACTGCGCTCAATGGACGAATTAGTGACGGGAACTTCGGAGAAAGGACTGCGTCAGATGAACGTAATAGCATTTCAGCAGCTTCTGTGGTGATGTTAAGGAAGACGCTCGGCCTCTTCCTGCCCGTGTTTTCAAAATTTGGCCGTGTTTGATGCAATGGGGCCACCGTGACCCTTAGGCAGTCCATCAGCCAACATGGACTGAACTGACAGATACGGCTTCATATGAGGTTTCCATGGGTCCCCACGGAACCCTGAAATTTTAATTTAGTTATCTAAGGTTTATGACAACCGATTTCTATTCAATTGAAAATTTGTTAATCACACATTTAGTATTTTATAGAAAAAAAATTTCTGGTTCCACCCCTAATAATGTGCATTTCCACTGCAAATTAATTTTTTAAAATTTAGATGAGTCAAAGGCCTACTTTTTTGTAGCATTATGCTTAGCTTTTCCACTAATAATTTTATGCTCGATATCAGATGTTGCTGTTTGATTAAAAAAATAGAAGTTCGTTACTAAAAATAGTTGAAGGGGCAATAGTGATGGTTATATATATATAAAACATTGACAATGTAAAGTCACCTAAGTATCTAATCAAGAACGTACGAAGTAGATGGATGTTAGAAAAAAAAGGTGTGAGCTTTATATTCCCATTACGTGTTTATTATGTTGGATCAAACTATTCTAATTAGATGGTTAAGTGAGTCTTAAAAGATAAGTCATCGTTCAATTTCCTTAATGTGTTTGTACTTAATTCATAATTGCAGTACAGTTGGATTGGATCCTAGTTTCTCTTTGGTCATTAGAAAGGTGCTTGAGTGGGTCAATGTGTTTGCAAGCCGATCAGGCGATACTTTGGATTATACCACTTTTCAAGGGCAGAGGCCTGGAGGCCGGCAGCGGCCCTCCCCCCCTTAGAATTAAAAAAAAAAAAACCTTACTTATAAATTTTAATTTTTTTTTTTTTAGTTTAACTTACATAAAAAATTTGAATTATATTTTGGTTTCTACTAAAATTTTAAAACTATAGCTTGGCTTTTGGCAGTAAAAAATTTCTAGCTTTACCTCTGCCACTATAGCTAGTGGTTGTCCATATTGGCTAATTAGGACATCAAATCGACCTCCAATATTCAAAGCAGTTTAGTAATTCAAGTTTTACTGAAGATACCTTTAATCACTAATGGCAGCACTATGAAATCTCACTTGGTTAGAACAAGGGTCGTCAAGTTAATTGATTTTTAAAGCAGCCCTTCGGTCGAAAGTTCTGGAGCAACAAGATGCGTGAAGCACATTCCTGGAAAAGCCACCATTGCTGGAAGATAAAAGTACGTTTAACGGGACCTCTCTTGCGGTAAGAAACAATTATTCTCGACCATGCATGGTGAAGAGAACACCAGAAATTTTTTTATAAGGGAGCTAAATTAAAGTTTTTAAATTTTGATTAGGACCAAAATATCGTTTCTCAAAATTGTTATATAAAACAAGTGGAAATTTCTTAAATTGATACGTACTTTTTTTTTTTTTTTGAGGTAGGGCCGAAGCCCATGAGTGCCCCCACCTTGGTTCGGTCGCAGAAAAAGAATGCGGAGATGAAAGGGAAAGCATTCAGTTGTGATGAGGACTCTATCCAAGAGTATCAAGGAAGGTGCAGTCCGATTATTGGACCAGAAGAAACGCTTACCACCAATGGGAGGGGGCAGAGCGGATGATCATCCACAAAAGTTCTGGAAGCAGTGATGGCAAGGCCAAGGTTGATGGGAATGTTGGCGTCCGATGGCAAGAGCAAGCACCCGGCGATAATATGGAGGCATGGGAAGGTTGCGATAATGCGGTGCAGCTCAGCCCAAAGAGATGAGCGTCTGACCTCTTGAGGTGAACAGTAGACAGCCATACAAAATCCCGAGCAAGAACGAAATTGGAATGTCAAGTAGAACCTTTATTGAAGTTTCCACTGATGCAACAACAAATGCTAGTGAATAGATTGTCACTGGTACTTCCACTGACAAATGTGTAAATGACTACTATTGACGCTATGTTTCGTGTCAGTAATGGAGAGAAAAAAAAGACATTAACAAGTTACAGACACCAAGAGGTCCAATCTGTTCTCTTGTTTCCGCTGCATGCCAAGATCCAAAGTTGGTTACATGCACATCTCTGTATGAATGTACACTCCTGTACATGCACAGAGGTGTGTAATGACCAGAATATCTTTGATCCAAAATGAAATTATAAAAAAAAGCAGAAAGATTAAAAAGTATGCAAAAAGATAAAAAAAAATTTCTAAAATGCTCCAACCCTCGTTCCTTTTTTTTTTGAAGGGTACATATTTGTTGTGTGCACTGTGCATGTAACTCGATCTCGCCCAGATGGCAGCTACCCACATCTAGTTCATAGTGGGTCCTGTAGGATCCCTTTCTGTTTCTTACATGTGAAAGAAAATTCAATCGGATTGACATGTGGTATGATCAAATCAAATCTGACTCGGTATGTGGATGAGATTGGAATGCAAGCTGAGTGCTCATCAGATCAAGATTTGAAGATGGCAGTCAGATATATATCGATCTAAATGTAATCTGATCGGTGGGAGGTGTCGTTTTTGGCCTTCGGAAACGGCCTCCCTTTTCTAACCTCTGTTCACCAAAGAGGTCCAAAAGGGGAACAAAGTGAAGCTCATTATCCATAAGGAAAGAGTATTCTTAATGCATCTAAATTTCCCATGGTCAATTAGGATTCTCCAGAAGAAATAAGAACTCCCCAGATGAGAACTCTTCCGTCAACAAAAGAAAAAGAAAAAGAAAAAGCAAAACGATAAATTTCTGAAAGCAACAGAATCCCTCGTCCGCTGGATGGAGAAAGCACAATCAACCGCTGCTAAGCAGCTGGTTGATCTCTTGTCCGAGTGAATCTGTCCGCAGCTTGCAGGTTGCGGGGTTTAATACATTGAAGCAATCCTACGCTGCCCACTCTCCGTTCCTTGCCTTGTGACTGAAAACTCAGTTTCAGGACCTCAACAAAGGGAACAAATTTAAAGATGAATCTTACAGTAGGCTAATCGAATGGTATTCCATCAGCTTGCCATCGCTGCTAAACCTGTTACAGGTGAAGATGTATTTGATTATTCATATCCTAAAAGGAGTGCCATCCGACTATCATTTTTTCAGATCTTCTATTGAAACCAGATTGGGAAACTGTTGCAATAAAATGTCTAATTTAACAAGTAAAGTGATTCTGCAATTTTTACACAGAGAGGCGACTAAAACTGGAGAACATGGTCAACAAAGTACTCCCGAGTCGGCAGTTCCAATAATTCACAAAAGTTCGACGATCTCCCTCGTCATTGAGGGCGAGGGCGTGTTTGAAGGTGAGAAAAGCTCAACTCATCTGCGGTGGTTAGCGCAGACATAACGTTGGATCTTTATGGATTTGGCTTGTTACAAGTACTCCGCATGCTGTAAATGAAAACAGGGTTGAAGTGGCGTCCGCATATTTAGTGACTGTTTGTCACATCACCTTGAAACCTTGCGTCTGTTTATTACTGTCACCAAAATTTTGAGTGCAATTTTAAAAAAATTTACTCAACAAATAAATTTTATGCTGAAAATAGTGCACTGTCTTCGAAAATGAACTATGTAATTCATCTTCCCACAGGTCAAATATTTAACCGGAAGATGGAACATTGGAATTCAGGGGATACTTGTATCGTCATATACAGACAAGCTTTTACTGGAACGTTAAAACCGTTCTCTAGCATATTTGTAATAGGACTAAAGAAAAGGAAGCCATGAGAAACTACTTCACTGCCAACTTTCCACAATCCTCATGTAGACACTCTGTCTGCTCAGTTTTGAAATCTGGACCTTAAGTTGGTGGTCTTAAGTTCAGTCCCCTCATCAGGTCATTGACAGACACTGCAGGTTGGCCTCTCTCTCTCTCTCTCTCTCTCTCTCGTGCTTAGTGCAGGCCTATGGAGTAATCTATACATTGAAAAACGGTCAATTGACAATCCAAGGAACGTCTGGTTTAGGCCGCTTCGCTGCAATCCATCCAGCATCACATGGTTCAGTGCTTCGGTTGAGTGAAGATTACTACTAAGAGCTGCTTCTTCATGAAGTGATCCTGCATGATTGTTTGCGAAATATGAAATATAAAACTATGATTCATGTTTGTCCTGAATTCGATAAAAAAATGAGCCTTTGCATTTATTTACATCTTTCAACAGATACCATCGTCCAAGTGGTGCTCATTAAATTAACTTAATCCAAAGGGAAAATGAAAAGTTTATTACATCAAATGGCGATGGATCGAAACTCGTACGATATTGCAGAATTGAGATCATGAGGTCAACAATTCTTACAGCTAACCAGCAACAGAAACATAATTCCTGTATTTGGTTTTGATAAAGTTGTCAACGTAAGTTTCCAAATTGAAAAGTCCTTAAATTGTTCACTCTTGAGGAAAAGGTTGGGCTTTCTGTCATTTTTATTCGTTTCTTCGATAATTTCCTGTATCAGGAAATCCAGAAATGTAAAGCTACTTTATGAATCATACCAAATTATTATCCTTCAAAATAAAGACGTCCTCCTGTTATCATGATTAAGCTACAAACAGCCTGATAACTGCCATTGCCATCAAGAGTATAAACTATCAACAAATGCAATTATGCGGAAAATAGAGCTCTGATTTACCTTTTTCCAGAGAATGTTCAAGATCAATCTGATAAGAGGGAGTCAATGGATAGGTAGATCATAGATGGCAGGATTGCAAATGGGTAATACATGGTAAGGGAGCTTCTACCATTTTTTAAAGATCCAATACATGCCATTTAATATATTTACATGATGCGGCTCCGAACTGTTTCCAAAACCAAGAAAGTAGGGCAAAGTTTACAACTTAAAGGCAGATTCTTAGCTGAAGTCGGTCAGTCATGAATTAATTTGTGATTTCATGCCTCGCCAACCAAGTTATGAGCATATGTAACATCACATGATTGATATATATATATATATATTCTCTTTTTAATATATTCGAAATCGTCAAAGCAGTGAAGGAATCATAGCTGTAGGTGTTTCTTTAGTAAACGAAGCAATGATAACAGTAGGTATTGCTTGAACTATACACTTTGTCTAGGGAAAATGAATTACAAATCTCAGTATTTCAAATGATACTAAGACTCTCTCTCCCTCTCTCTCTATGTCTCTTGCATGTGGAACTTTTTTTTTATCTAAATAACTCTCAACAACATAATAATTCATCGTGCCTTGAGAGTTGAGATGATTAATTAGTTCAACTTCTTGGGTCAAGAATCAGAGTAGCCTCCCCTGCAATCTAGAAGACATCCGGTGAATCCCACTAGTTGTGGTGCAAGCCCTTGCCACTGTTGGTTTTGGTGTTCCATAAGAAGAAGCAAGTTTCTTTCTTGGCTTCTTGATCTTTACTACTTAATTATCTACACCTATTTATTTTGTTTCTAATAATTTCCTCTTTGTGGCTGCCTAGACAGGAGCCAAAACCTTCCTTTACCCTTGTCTCTAAGGTCCAAGGCTGCATCGAAACTTGATGTAAAAGTGTGGACCTTGCTATGAGAAACAGTTGTTCAATTGACATTTCAAATTAGATTACATAAGATTGACTGACAACCCACATATATAATATGGTATGGAGAAATACAATTGGGCAAGATGCCTTGCTTCATCACTAAGGGATATACTGCATCTATGTCTTGGAAAAACAACATTGGAGAATCCAACCAATTATTGCACCATATGAATTTTGTTTTGGTCCCTTTTTTTCTGGTTACCAGCAAAATTGTTTGTGAAGTTATCTTCATCAATGATCACATGGCTTTCTTTCTCTAACCATTCGTTTTTAACCAGCAATTGATGTGCCTCGGTTTTACGTCACTAGCTGCGTCACTATTTTTTTTTGGGTTAATAAAGGAAGGGAGCCAACATCTCTCAGCAGGGTTGCGCCGCCTTATCTAACCATGGTAGAGTTTGTTGTTTGAGGGCTTCACCAGTTCATTCATGGCTAACTGAAAGCACCCGCTTTATGGTTTTTGAGTAAATATTCTCGAATCAGGTTTTGAATCCACCGTTCTACAGAGTGATTCACAGAATTGATATTAGCTAAATCAAGTTTTAGTTGTAACTGTTTCTGAAGCAGAAAATTAAGTAAATGACCTGAAATGCTCAAGATTAATGTAATAAAAATTTACATGAACAATAAAGTTCTAAAGCAGAAAATAATTTCATATAACCTTCAGTTGCTTGGAAGAAAATAAACAAATCAACGTTAAACATTAACAAAATCATTGACGAACAGCCTTTATCACCTAAGACCCGTATTTTTTAGGTACTCTTTCAAAGTATCCAGCCATTCCTTCAAGCTGACTTGAGGCCATGCGCAACATGTGAAGACTTAAGAATAGCCTTATATTAAACATTTTTGGGAAATCTTCATAATTTAAATGTTAATATGTCATATTACCAGCTGGTATGATCCGTCTTTTTTATTTGCGGAAAAGAAGTCAGCCATGGGGCAAGCTGTGAGCCACTTATAAAGTTATAAAATATGACCTCAAGTCAATTTTGAACTGGACTGTTATACATGTAGACGTATGCGCTTAAAAGGGACCTTATATGTGATTTTGAGAAAATTTTATGGGCATAAATATTCATATTTTAGGTTACAAGCTGTCTTAATTCACAGCCTTTTTTAATATGAATCAAATCCAACTAGTGATAAGCTGGGATTCATTAGTACGAACACCAAGTCAGACAGTGACTTGTTAATCTCTTACTCACCCCGAAAGGAGCAGATTTTCACTTTTCTTTTTCACATTTTAGTGACTTATGAGCTTTAGTATCCACTGATCAATCGACTTAAAATTTAAGAATGAGGGCACCAGCTCTTATCCTTACAAATGAAGCAACAATGATGATGCTCTTCAGGTTTATTAATTACTCGCTCCTTTCATCATCGACAACAAAAGAAAACATCAACTTTATCACTGTTTTGGTACTTGGTCATCATTTTTGGCTGCAACAAGGAAATGCCACCAAAAAGCTTATCATAAGTGTTAATTTGCTCGGGCTGTGCTGTAAAATATAGGTTAATTTATTGCATGTGATACTGGCAATTCATTCTGCATAGCATGTTGCAGTTTTGATTAAAGCATTACAAAAAGTTGCCTTATACCATCAATGCACCTGGAACTTTAGTGCAATTAATCTAGAGTTAGATAGACTATTGTAAGTGGGCAAAAGCCACCCGAAGAAGGATAGAAGCCCTCCGCTTGCCCCTAGGGTTTAAGATTGCTTCGAGACCTGTGGTAGCCCTGGTCAACTACAGTGTTGCATTGCCACTATTTGCAGTGCAAAAAGGTAGCTTATGAGAATCAAAATTGCCTCCCTCTCCGGCCCAACCAGTTAAGCTAATCCCACGAGGCTAGATCAACTATTTAAAGCACAAGAAATTATTGTAAATATAAAAAAAAGTTGAATAATATGATCTGCCAAGAGTTTCCGATTGTTTATATCTCAATGAAAAAAAAAAACTTCAGGAAATTAATGTTGTTTAGATCAATATATTAGTGTAGTTAAATCGGTAACTCTTTTGATGGCATTCTGAATCACAAGGTTTGCAAATTTCATCCAAGCTGTGGTGAAATTCAGATCTGCCAGGGAAGTTCATGAATCTGAGTTTGGGGGAAATCAAAATCAAGAGCCAAAAGAGAAAAGCAAGCACACAGGGCAAAAGGTTTGGGCCAGATTGGTGGTTGACCTTTCCTACTAATAATAACTACTGCCCAAAAAATTAAAAGCTTAAGAATATTCGTCATAAAATTATAAAATGATCCAAATAATAAGAAAGATTTTCCAGGTAAAAATTGATAATTTTATTCCTTAAAGGGAGGAATTTACATTCCTGGACCTACATTTAGCCTGTAATTCCAAAAAAAAAACAAAAGTTCACATTCTCCAAATTCTCTAGTAGAGGCCAGCCATACTGTTCATAAGAAACATTAAATAGGCCCAAAATTAGCTTCTACTAATATTGAAATTGGTTGCTAAAATAGTTAAGAATGTAATTTAGTGATCATGATTAATATTGAAAAAAAACAAAAAATATAGCTCATGCCCTCGCGTACCAAGTTACCAAAAAGTTCACTGCAGGCCCTTATTTGGCAGCTAGCGTTCATTGGCTGTTATTAACAAAAGCAAAATGGGCATGCAGGTGAAATTATATACGCAAAAAAATGTGCGTGAAAATGCAAATCTTTCAACGAAGTATTTCATTCATAACAAATAAGTAGCCCAAACCATTCATATTTTTCCACGTGAAAAGACAACATGCATTACGTAGGCATTGATAACAAATCCGACTCATACCAAGAGACAAGCCATGACTTCCTTCACCTTGAAAATTTTAGGTCCAATCCTCGAGCAGGTGGACTGAACCAGATTCAATTTGTTGATCATTCATGTTCAAATTTATTTATTCAAAATGAACATTCAACGATAACATGTATATGCATTTACAAATAAGTCCGTATATTGATGCACTACGTAGATATATTGACTTCGCTAAATATACAATTAATGCCACATAATTTCTTTCTTTGCAGCTTAGGGCCACCAAATTCATGTTTCTCTCAGTATTTGCAGGAAGACTGTCCTGCATAAGGGGCACATTCCTCGTTCGAGGTGAAAGAAAGGTCAATATTGTCTTCTTTTGAATATCTAACCCAATAACGTTGCATAGATACATGATATGATATATATTTATATTAAAGGTGCATGGAAAGGGACTTTTCAATTGTGGGTAGCATATATATATAACAAAATTATACACAATATTAGTATAAAATTTATTCGAGTACGTACTTGAGGAGCAAGTTGATCGGAAACCAAGAAAAATGTGGGGAGTACTGAAATCCCAAATAAAATTCTTCTCAACCAAACACGGCTCTCAAGGAACAGACGCACAGAAATGTAGGCGAGGAAAGGGAAGTGCTGTTTGACATTTGCATTGGCTCTGTCCCCCATTGATTTACACAGGGTTTCGTCCTGGACTGCATGGACTCGCTTGCATGCCTTTCCAACTTCCACTTCCAAAATAAAAGGATACCTGAACTTTCCTTCCCTGATGCCTCAATTGGATCACAACAAATATCGACACTCTGTTCGATATAGTAGGTGATCTGGGGCTCCCCATACTGTGAAGAACAGGCCCTGATTTAAGGTCTAGATCTCCTCATACTGTGAAGAACAAGCCCCGATTTAAGGTCTCTCTCTCTCTCTCTCTCTCTCTCTCTCTCTCTCTCTATATATATATATATATATATATATATATATATATATATATATAATATATATATATATATATATATATATATATATATATATATATATATATATATATATATATATATATATATATACACACACACACACTCTGTCATTGCACTGTTTGTTAAGTCATTTTGTTCTGGTAGAGATCTTTTTTCGTTCTTTGAAGGGTATTTTGTCATTTTAACCAACAGAACAAGCACGGATCTTCGAGGTTGAACACTTGAAAAGCGTCTGTGTTTGGGGTGGGTCATGCGGATCTCATGGTTACATCTCTATGGGGATCACCCTTTTGTGAAAATCAAAGTTATACGTGGTCATTATCTTGAGGTCGAGAAAGCACATCTAAGAATAGGTTCCTTTATAATATATATATATATAGTTTGATGAATGCAGTCCCTAGGAAAATATTTGCAGATCTCCTATATTTAACTTGAGTACTAGTGGCTTTTGCATTAATACTATAATAGCTTAAAGATTATAGAAGCTGTTATTGTAAGGGAGAGACTTATAAAACCCGACCACATGATTTCTTTAAACTTTTGTTAATATGGCTATGCTTCATGGGAGTCTTGAAGGAAGGCTCGAACTAATTGAGACCATGAGAAAAATTTCGTCTCCGTTTTCTCTACTTATAATAATAGGTGTCTGGTTGGTGCCATATATGATTTAGAGACCATGCATATATATTATAGTTCATGATTATGGGTAGGTTCAAAGTTGCCTTAAAATTATTATTCAAGTAATATTAAAATATAAGAAATACAGTTTCCTTCATTGACCTGAGTCAACAACGTTAAATGGCTTGTTTTGAGTTGTTGAAAATTAGTCAAAAGAAAGCCCTAAGGGGGTTGGCGTAATGTGTGGGTTCTTGCTGTCCACACAACAGGAACTAAATGGTTGGACTTCTATGGGCATATATATTTCTTGCTGTTTAAGCTGATTGACATAGTTATACGACATTAAGTCATGAAAAATATAAATTTAAAATGATGCTGTTCTGAAGGGGTTCCAATGTATGTTTCGAAACTTAATGTCGTTAACAAGAATGAGGAGTATTTCATCATACCGCCAATGACAAGAGCCGAGTACCAGTGCTACCTACTGGTCATTAACTCGAGCTGGTCACCTTACAACCTTTGAGACCTCCCTTGCACTCGTTATATAATATTGAAACATATGAATAAAAGGGAAAATTAGAATAAGTATATCAAGTAATTCATGTATACAAACCAACTATTGACTGTTCTAAGTGGTAATGAGAAATGGGTTTGAACCATAACATGAAAACAATATGTTAAGCAAAATGGTTGAGCTCTATGGACTTCTGTGAGCCACTTAGCAGTCCAGCTAGTGGCCTGATCTGCAAGCCTCAACTTGCTGAAGTCTTTTTAGCCTTATGAAAAACTTGACGGCAAAAATTATTGGGGAAAAAATATCAATTGTATACGTGAGAAAATTTAGATCGATCAGTGGAAGATATTTACAAAAAGGGCTATTATCTATTACAAACTGAAGTTACACGATAGAAGGAAAAACCTCTATTAGAAGTTAGCATGCGATTGATTTTAAAAATTTAAGATAGCCAACTTATGCCTCATTTAGACTAATTGTGATAGAGAAGAAAAAACACTACTTCTCTATTGGGTGATTAGGGAAGATCGACCATCGGGCAGAAGGTTAAAGCTCCTACTAGTAGCGGAGCTACGTATATGCTGGCATGAAAAGTTGTCCATGCCAGTAACAAAATTTTTATATAAATGTCTTACAATTATTTACTTATTTATATATGTCGTGCTCTTTCAAAAATGAGAATTTCTACAACAGTACCTTATAACAAAAAAATTTCTTGCTTCACCACTGACTCAGTGTTCAGAGCTTACTTTGCCTTGAGGTGTCACACTTTGCTATGCTTTAACTTGCTATCAGTGACATTCTTTTTAAAGCATAAGAAATTGATACCTTTAATATTTGAAATGGATGCCACGCACCAGCTTGGCCAGCTACCCCAAGCTGTTGCACCAACCTGCTCAGCTCAGAGAGGATGGCATAATTTTTTTTTTCTCATTAGAGTAAAACTGAAGTAAGATCGTAGAAAATGCCGACTTAGGAATCAGCGGCAAAAGAAGCCTGATTATAAAAAATTAAAAAGATGTATTCAATTTAATATATTTTTTATGCGAATCTTAACTAAGAAACAATTACATGGTTTGTGGCGGAAGTTTTCATCGGGGACGGCCTTTACACGGCTATAATCCCAAAAAAGCCTTACACTTATGATTTATCCCTTAATTTTTCTGACAACTACCAAATACCAAGGTTTTATCATTCTAAACGGTTCTTTTCATAACCCTAGTTGGAGAATCACGAGTGAAGCTTGAAAGAAATGCTGAATGCCTTCCCTTTTGTGTAAAAGTAAACAATAATCATAATAATATTAATTCACATGGTTTGGCTTGTCAAAAGATGATATAGCCCTATAATCGGAGTCACCTAGTTGACCGGTTTTTGGCGAATGATGGTTCTTGTATAAAACAGAAAAGTACCTAAACCTCTTTTTCAGAAATATACAGCAAAAAACTGAGCCCTCAAATGGAAATATTCCTTTTGTTTCTTCCACTTTTATTTTCAGTTTAACCACAAACAAAAAAAAAAGAAAAAAAAAAGAAAAAGAAAAGAAAAGAAAAGAAAAGACAAAAATGATAAAGGAAGGATTTTTTTTGGTGACTAAAGCTGTCATCAAGCCAAGAGCTCCTGGTCAATGGAAGAGGAATGAAGGAACATGCATTACTGCGTGTTGACCAGGGAGACCAACTGCGTGAGAATCCCTTCAAGTCAGCATTTAAGGAGAAGACTGGAGTTGGGCACAAACCCCGTGGCTGGTTCTCTCTCTCTCTCTCCCTCCCCACATCTCTCCGCTCTCTCTCTCTCTCCCCCCACATCTCTCTCTCTCCCCCTGTACACAAATCCCATGACTCTCCCTCTTTCTCTCTCTCTAAACTCTCAAACCTTGTGGCTTTCTCTCTCTCTTTCTTTTTACACAAATCCCTAGCCTCTTTCTCTCTTTTTCCTTCTAAATAAATCTCACAACTCTCTCTCTCTCTTTCTTTCTTGCCTTCTTACAAATTCCATGGCGATCTCTCCCTCTCTCCATGGTCTACGGTGACAATGGAGATCTAGGGCCTTGTGTAGTTAATTTGGGGGAGGAGCTTAGTTTTCCACGTGCAAGGGACACGCAGTTTTAGGGTTTTGCTTCACCAACTTGGGCCTTCACGGCACACCCACCAAAGCACACCCAGCCTCAGTGAGGGTCTAAACTTTCAAAAGTCCCCTTCCTTTCAAAAGTGTTACATGGGTGCCACTCTTCCTTCTATATATATATATATATATATATATATATATATATATATATATATATATATATATATATATATATATATGTATGTATCAGAGAGAGATCAGCACATTTCAATTAAAACAATCAAGATTAACAACTTAGGTTACTATATACTTAAATGAAAGCCAAATGGGTATAGTGTCTATGACTTGCTCCTCAAAGTTTAAAATCCTTAATTCCCTTCGACCTTCAAATTTTTATTTGGGACGTAGAGCTCTTAGCTCTTATAAAAAGAGCTGCGGAAACCCCAATTCTAAGGCACGAATCCAGTTTTATCTTTTTCTAATGTAAATGTGTAAGACTCTGGCTTTCCCGTGTTAAAAACCAAAGCTTGTTATTTACATATGGTCAAATTTTATTGGCTTCACTAATTTGAACTCAAGCTAGATGTAACTTAAGATACTTATCATGTGAGTTCAGTCTGAAAGTTAAAGAGAGATGAAATTAACAAATTACGAACCTGCCTAATGATCCGCATTTGAGAATAATGGATATGAGTCAGAGAATCCAAACAAATTCCTTTTAACTTAACTTAGTTATACTCAAGTTTTGATAAGTTTTCTAAGGAAACCGGCGATTAACTAGGTCAAATATTGGAAAAGAATGCCAATTTTAGAACCAAGTCTAGAAAAGTATAGTAACCTGAATCCATGCTCAAGCTTCTGTGTTCCTGACCAGTTTCTGTTCATGCTCCTCGTATAGGATCTAGTTTTCGAACCAAACAACTCATTAGCGCTTGTTTTGTATCTGAGATGAGGAGACCTTGGAACCCTATTAAGGCTGCATAGCGAGTCGAAACAACTCGACTTGGCCTCAATTCATTTGTAAACGAGTCAAGCTCCAAAACTCAAACTTATAAATGAGTCTAGTTCAGGATACATGAAGTCGACTCGATTAATCTTGAATAGACTTGCTTAATCTAGGCTTCTTTTTTTATAATTTCCAAACTTAAAACCAAGTCTGGTACAACGATATATGAGTCGAGCCAAATCAAGCTGACCAACCTTAAGCTCAACTCCACTCGTATGCAGACCTAAACCCTACCTGTGCAAGTGTGTGCCCATGCATGTATGTGTGTTTGCTTGCGTGTATTCGTGCATATGTGTTGCTACGATTAGCAAGGCTAGGTTCAGCAGGACACTAGTTTCATACGTAGCAATGTTATGGCAAAGTTGCACATACGTAATGGCCTATTGGTAGTTTCTCTTGGGAAAGGGGCATCTTTTTTAGCTAATTTCTTCGTAGTGGGATGTGGAGCTTCGTTGGGGTGATCAAAACCTAATATAGACTAATTTTTGTTTTAAACAAAGAGAATAACTATTAGCAAATCAAGAAGAAGAGATAGGGAAGAGAAGGCAGTAAAGGAATGGAATGAAGGGCAAAATTCCTTCATTCCTCTCTGACTAAGCAATGGTATGGCATGATTCTCATGACTGACTGCCTCCTCCTTCTCCTCTTATAAGGCGATTTTCAGGCAGGTCCCCTGCACTACAGACAAAATTTTGCCACCCTCTTATTTTTTATTATCTCTCTCTCTTCTCTCAGAGACTATTTATTGTATTTCATATTGTATATACCATTTTTATATTCATAATTCTTTAATTCTTATACTGGTTGTATGACTGCCAAGCAAATGGTTGAGATATTGTTCCTCTCTCTATTCTTCCTCTTGTGGGTGCTGTGTTACAGGCAACCAACAGGTCTTCATCATCATCATCTTCTTCTTCTTCTTCTTCTGCGGTGCTTTGATTGCTGCTTTTTTCCTTTTTATTTTTCTTGCTCTTGCTTCTGATGAAGCTCATGGTTCTTTTGGTTGCACGGACTTGCCATATGAGGGTCTTCAGTCTGCAGCATGTTGCTCTTGATGGGTATATGGTGGTCTGGTTATGCAAGACTTGGCAAGAAAGAGAGTCAATTTTCTCTTTGAGGTTTTAGTCCTTGGAAGATTGGAGTAACCTGTTGCTTCTTCCTGTAATTTTTAGGGTTTTGTGCTTTACTTTGCAAGAGTCAATCCTTTGTCTTTCAGGCCTTGGACTTTAGCAGAAGTGGCCTTCTCGTTTTCCTTTTCATTTTTCTTTTGGGGGAAGGGGAGAGGATACAACTTTCAGGATTTTGGGAGTTTAGTAGGATGGATCCTTCTATTTTGTCTTGTAGGGTTTTGGGATTAGCACAATAGATCCTACAGTCTGATCTTTTGGATGTTTGCTTGATTCAAAAAAAGTGGGGGCGGGGGGTGGTGGTGGGGAGAGACATTCAAAATCCTTGTTTCTTGATATTTTACTTTTAGAACCCACTTGACTACAATAAAACGTGATTTATGCCAATCACTGTTCCTTCCCAGATCGACGAGTCTTTTATAAATGTTAAATCACAATACGCATCTTCGTTCTTGTGTTCTCTCTTACACTCTTCTGGTCTTAGTTTTCTCCATGGAAGCTTAAATATTGCTGCTGTTGCTGTCCTTGGGTTGTTATTCCTACGAGCCCTTCGCTGACTGTCTGCTTTGCCGATCTAGGGTTAAGTTTTGAAGTTGGTAGTACAGATGATGCCTGGAAACGTGCAATTGTCTGTCCCTCCGGGCTTCAGGTTCCATCCAACCGATGAGGAGCTTCTCTACTATTACTTGAAGAAGAAGGTGGCCTATGAGATCATTGACTTGGATGTTATCAGAGATATTGATCTCAACAAACTTGAACCATGGGATCTCAAAGGTAAGAGAGAAAAACACAGCCCTCTCTCTATCTCTCTCTCTCTCTCTCTCTCTCTCTCTCTCTGCATACGTGCATGCATGTACGTGAGGAATTATAGTTTGATGGTCAGGGGATGGAAATAAGCAGCTTGAATCCCTCAATCTTGTAGCTTTCTTTCATAAAATGGTTTTCCATGGTGGTTTGGAGACGGTACAAGGGTTATGAACGTGTTTCAAATACTCATCATGGACTAATAATACCAAGGTTTACAAACGCATGGATCAGTCTGTCCTTCTCATTGCGTTACCTATACTTGTGACCTTGCTTTTGTCATGGTGAAACCCCACCAATGTGATCTACATGGTCACTTTAATGGAAATCGAGTATTCCATCTACATGTTTGTTTTCCTTTTGGATAGACAAGGCGGAGTCACGCGGACATCTGCTAGGTTATTCCGGGAAGATGTACTCACTCTGATATTGTTTCTCGATCCTTATGTCTCTAAACTCGAAGCTCTGGAGTTCATCGCCACCTAACTCTTTATGTGCGCAATGTCTCATATGATAAAAGCAACACAGATAGAAGTACTAATTAATCTGATGTACCTTGTGAGCTTGTGTCCTAAGTTTCGGTCACTAAGGCTTGACAAGAACTTGGGTTCTCTAAGCGTGAAAGGTTTGTCAATTCTCTCAGGAATCAGGACCTATATTTCTTTTTTGGTAAAGAAAATTTTCCCACGTGTGGTGTGTGAATCTTCTTATTTATCATGCTTTCAGCAAAAAACTTTTCATGTGGATAAATTAATGTTCCTTATTATCATGTTGATAACGAAAATTTTTTAATGCGTCCATTAATCTTCCTTATCTATCATGTTGGCAGCAAAAAAGTTCCAACGTAGATCTGATCTTCGTCATTATTCATCTTTTTTCATGGCGAAAAGCTTACAATTCGAGGTGCTAATCTTCCTTATTTATCTCGATGCTCAGTAGAGAAAACCGTCCAATGGGGGAGTCAACAATTTTTCGTGTTCATCTATTTGTCAGGAGTCCTCTTCGGTTAAGACCTGTTAAACTTCGCATCTGCAAAATCGATCTTCGTTTAATGATTAATTTTATCCAAGTCTAATCGAGCGATTAATGCATAGAATATAAAATGTGGAGGATGAGGTGCTTAACTACATTAATGTCAAGTGCAACGTTGTGATGCAGATAAGTGCAGGATAGGAACTGGTCCTCAGAATGAGTGGTATTTCTTCAGCAGGAAGGACAAGAAGTATCCAACGGGGACAAGGACGAACAGGGCGACGAACGCTGGGTTCTGGAAGGCGACGGGGAGGGACAAGGCCATCCACATGGGCAGCTGCAGGCGAATAGGCATGAGGAAGACGCTGGTGTTCTACACGGGGAGGGCACCCCATGGACAGAAGACCGACTGGATCATGCACGAGTATCGCCTCGACGATGAGAGCACTGATGCCCAGGTGAACATATAACCAGAACATCCACCTGATCTCTCTCTCTCTCTCTCTCTCTCTCTCTTGCTCACTGATCTCCGTACTACTTTCAGGAAGATGGATGGGTGGTTTGCAGAGTCTTCAAGAAGAAGAACCATCAAAGAGGATTCCCAGAAGAGGCATTCCAGGAGGAGGATCACTTTCCAAACCTTCAAAGGCCAAGCGGGCCTTCTCTAATGGAGCACAAACCAAACCTACCCAGCTCCCAGTATGACTTCTCCTTCGATGGTTCCATGCATCTTCCCCAGCTACTCAGCCCAGAGTCTGGGGTTGCAGCATTCAATATGCCACCTCTTTCCCTCAACTCCATTGACATCGAATGCTCCCAAAACCTCATGAGGCTGACCACCAATGGAATGATGCAGCTAGATCAGAAGCTCACTGGTGATTGGTCTTTCTTGGACAGGCTGCTTCAGTCCAACCAGATGAACCCGGATCAGTTTTTCCAGGGCAAGTGCAACCCAGCCGCAGTGCAGGTTGTGGATGCCGCTGGCTCCTCGATGCAGAGGTTCCCATTTCATTATCTTGGTTGTGATCAAGACATGCTAAAATTCTCAAAGTAGAGATTGATGCTATCTAGTTCTCTAAGTTGTTCACTCTCTTGGGAAGCGCAGGTTATTTTCTTCTTTTTTCCTTTCCTTTTTCTCTTTTGGGGTTTAATCAACTTTTAGAATGCTTTAAAAAGTTTCTAATTGTATATACTTAGAGCACATAGATCATGCTCAACGAGGTATTTTCATGCTCGTAGCTCTGTGAACTAAAGATCTCATTGAATTTGGCTTGTTGAATGTGCTTGGTAGCATTAGTCTGTGACTCAATTCAACCAAATATTGCCACTTAATTGTTTGTCTCTATAAACTTCTCTTTTCCCTTGCTTCTTACCCTAGTTAGGTTCGCCACCGCACCTCAAATTAAGCTCATAATTCTGCCTTATTTCAAGCAAATAAAAAATATACGTACATCGGTTTCATCGATCAAACTCAACTTCCTATAAATTGATCAGATATAAATGATAATTATCGACGAAAGATGAGCTCTTTATAGTCAAGAAATTCCATCCATTCTTTTTTACTTATATATGAGGAATCAAGCACTCGTTACATCAATTTTTAGTTACATAATGAATTTGGTGTGCGGAGTTCCCCGTCTGTGTCCATACAGGAGCATTTCTTTTAGCTCTTTTCCCCCTTTTCTCGTTTTTTATAGTCCCAAGGTTTTAGCGGTGAAGTAGACAGATATGTAAATTTGAAGCCCAAGGCAGTGGGTTCCTCGCGCAGGCATTCATGTGCTTTAAGCTTTACATAGTCGATATTATAAATGTAGAAATTTTGGTTCTCACTTGGCGATATTTTCTTCTATATACGTCGCATGTTCTTTGTGCCATTAACAGCAAATTAATTTGCCATCTCTTTAACACTTCTACCTTGGATATATTGTTTTCCCAGTAAACGACCGACATTCATGATATATGGGTCACTCATACGCTAAAAGTCAACTCTTTTCTCACTGATTATTGCTTGGCTGACGCCGACCTTTGTATCTCTGATCATACATATAAGAGGGTCAAATTATAGTTTTAAAAATTTAACAGAGCGGGAATATAATATAGGATAAAATAAAAAATTTTAAAATTCACATATAAGTTTTATTTTTTTTTTTAAGGGGGACAAAGCCCCTGCCGGCCCCCTAACTCCGTTCATATACATACATACAAATGCTCATTACTTTTTAGTGCACCAGTTACATGGATGTATTGTTCTTGCGTGTATAGCAAACTCTCAAGAACTAAATTGCTTTAGGTTGGGAAACCTGAATGCTTTACTTTAGCCTGTCATCCTAGCACTATTTCGTTAATATAAAGTTCCCAGAAAGAGCCCATTTCCCTAAAAGGTTGCGTCCCGATCTCAAGCATGCATGATGTTTTTGCGCTGAGGTAATTGGAACTCGCGTGGGAAATAAATAATAGAGGTCTAATGAAACAAAGTTATAGAAAGTTAAGGAATGATAAGATGAGAGAGGAGA
Organism: Nymphaea colorata; assembly: GCF_008831285.2. Lineage (NCBI taxonomy): Eukaryota > Viridiplantae > Streptophyta > Magnoliopsida > Nymphaeales > Nymphaeaceae > Nymphaea > Nymphaea colorata. The sequence continues at coordinate 19,569,088 of NC_045146.1, read as the reverse complement.
GATGGAGAGAAAACAATATATTGCATGCATATCCGGATGGTTTAGCTATGTCATCGGAAAAAGATCGAACTCTACCTTTCCTTATCGACGTAACCGAAATTTGAACGTATGATTAGACAGTTTAAAAGATATTGATCTCCAATGTTGAGAAACCTATATTCAACAAATATTCATACTAGTTTTAGGAATGGACATAACATGATCCGTCGATCTTATGAAAACTAAATTTTTCAGTCGAGGAATAAGAGAAGTCTTCAACTTTCCAACATCAAAATATCGTAGGTCTAAAGAAAAAAAATTCTTGGTCTTCTGTGCCAACGTACGGAAATTGGCATGCAGCATAAAAACAAGGGTTAAACCGCCGGAAGCGTTGCTAGATGCACAAGAAGAACATTCAAGGCAACTTTGTATCATATCAACCGAAAGAAGATCGATTCTCCTATGTTACGTGGCAAATAAATATAGAATTTCAGTGAAATTAACAACAATAATAATAATGTTATTCTTATTATCAGGAGCAGAGCTAGGAATTTTTTGTTGGGCTAGATGATTAACATTTTTAAAAAATATGACTACAATTTTTTCCCATATAAGTATTTTCTTTTTTCTCTAAGCGCCACGTGTTAGGAAATATTTTGTTTTTCTCCATATATTATGCACAAAATATGTCATGCTTTTTAACCCACCCATTTTTTATTTTTATGACTTTAAGTATTGAGTTACAGAATTTTTAAAAAAAAATTAAAACCAAGAAACTAGCGACTGAAGCAACATAGAAATATCATATCAATATATGCATGCGATCAGTTACCGTTGCTCGGAACATATCAAAGTTGAGGTGAAAGAAAGGCATTTGATTCTCCAACTATAGTATGATATATAAATAATATACACCCATTGATGTGATCTTTGCTTTGGATAGTTTGATCAAGCATTCGTAGCCGAAAGTTTGATGCGTAACTGTAAAGAACGACATTCTCTTAATGACTTGTTCCCTGGCAGATTTGTCTCCCTATGGGGAGCATGTCACTGGTTTGTTCTAGGAAAAAGAGAAAGAAAGGATTCGCTTCTGTAAAAAAGCAGACTGATCTACAATCTTATGAGAGCTTTAATGTGGTGCTGTCTTTGAAAGGAATGGCAAGCAGTGAGGCCCTTACCTAAGGCTTGTCTCCCGCAGGACAGGCCATTAAGTGGTTTTGTCCTTAGAGAGTTCTGGGCCATGAGACTTTTCTTCTCTTGGAGTTGTGAAGTTATCTTGTAATTAACGAGCATGGAAGTGTCTTCAAAATTTATGCAAGGGATATAGAAATAATAGTTGATACGTAAATTAATGAACCCTTACGTGGGACTGTAAACTAAGATTAAAACTAAGAACGACTAGCCTAAAGTTTTTGTTCCTTTCCTGGTTAGCTTATGTATAAAGAAGAAACGGGTGCAATCTTATCTTGCTCGATGTGTACATCCTTTGACGAACTAGTCAAGTAACGATGGTTCTCGCACCATAAGAGGATGACTTTACTGCAACAGTAATATTCTTATTACGTTGAGTAGTTTTCCCATCCGCAAAACAGGGTACAAGGTCCGTATTGTATACAGATTAGGGCTATGTTGCTGCTCGGTGCATCTCGAACTTGGAATTGGATTTGCTTTCGGATGTATGGAAGCTCTTGCTGGTACTTCATCTTGTGCCTCAATTGTACAAACTGCTTCTTATTCTCTTGCTGGCACCAAGCTGCTGCAACAAGAAGTCATTTAACCGAATAACCTACGGCTGCTGGATCAACGAAGCCCCCGTGGGCTTAAGTCGCTTCACTTTGGTCTCGCCTCTATGAGCTCCATGATATCGGTTTCTTCCAATGGCGGCTGCGGCTGCTGGATCAACGAAGCCCCCGTGGGCTTAAGTCGCTTCACTTTGGTCTCGCCTCTATGAGCTCCATGATATCGGTTTCTTCCAATGGTGGCTGCGGCTGCTGGATCAACGAAGCCCCCGTGGGCTTAAGTCGCTTCACTTTGGTCTCCCCTCTATTAGCTCCATGATATCGGTTTCTTCCAATGGCGGAGCTAGAAAAATTTTCTGAAGAGCACTAATTCAAAGGTTTTCATACTTAAAGGGGTAGTTACATGTATAACAATTGAATGATCTTCATGTAAAAATGAAAAAAAAATAAGAAGCTGGTGCGGGCAGTATGTGGCTCCGCCAGTGGTTTCTTCTGAACTTTGTCTACATCTGTCTCTTTGGAAAATGTTGTGCATGGTTCTTTATCTAGAAATCTACACGTGTATGCTTGTGTGACTACATATTCGCATGTGTTAAAACATTGAGGAAAGCAGGAATTCTCTTTTCTACTTTGCGTGCCTACATGCCTACTTCTTTCCCTGCTATGTTTTAGCGTATGGTTTAAATGGGTTAGACATATAGGCACACAAAAATGTGGGCCAAGCACAATTTATACACAAGCTATTGATATTGGTAGATTTTAAAGATCATGGGCACACGTAACCCGAAACTCCAACGGCCGACTATTAAAAATATGTAGAGTAACAAATCCCCGTGATTAGTTCTTAAAAGTAAATGGAAAAGCCCTCGAAGTCCATATATTGTGTCAAATAGTCCATCATAGAAAAGCTAGTTTGATTCTCACAATATATGTGAGTTGTTTTTCCCCTGATCTGAACACATAAATGTGTGGCACGTAGTCAAAAGCATGGAAAGTTGACTATTTATTACACATTTTGACCGAATTTTTATATTTATTAGGCCTGAAATTTTGATGCGCTGTCAAACATTGACTTTTGAATCATCGAAAGAACCTCGATTAAGGTTGGACTCGGACAATTAAAAAGCTGATCTTCACTAAATCAACCTTCTAGATCACAAAGGTAGTGTTAATGACTGAAAAAATAAAAAATAGATCATCATATGTACACTTAGAACAGCAACACATCTATTAACATTACAGAAGAATGCCACATCCTAACAAGAAGTTAAGAGCCCAAGGTACAAAAATATGTAATAAAGGAAGCCTGACAGAGGCTTACAAAAGAGATAAGAGGTGTACAGGAAGGGAACCTCCAAGTAGGGGGAAAGGTTCTTAACCAAAGAGGAAGGGGACCTCCAGGTAGGGGGAATGGTTCTTAACCAAGACAAAGATCGACCGCAATACGACGGAAGAAGGCATCATTACGAGCACACCACACTGTCCACCAAGTTGTAAGCCAAAGTAAACGGGCCTCCTTAGAAAAGCGAAAGAAAACCGTACTTAATATAGTGTCACGCAGGAGTGAGGAGGACCGAACTGCAACCACAGGAAAGTACCACAAAGAATGACATAAATGTTGCATAAGAGGGCAGGTCCAGAAGAGGTGCTCAATAGTTTCCACATGTTGAAGGCAAAGCTCGCAACGACTAGGAATCTGTACGCGGCGGCGTTGTAGAGTGTCTATGAGTCTGCACCTTCCGATGAAGAATAAGCCAAGCCAACAAAACAGAACGAGGGGGCAGACCACGATCCCATAGAACACCCTTAAGGAGCCATGGAATGCTTGGGGAAGAAGGGAATGATAGAATTTGGCCAACAAAAATGATCCGAAAGAGGTGGAGACCCATTCAAACCAAGAATCACCGCCAGAATGGATCATTCCAATCTCGAAAGAGGCGGAAGGCAGGAATTCAAGAGAGCCAAAGGTTAGTTCTGGATCTGGTAATCTTGGTAGGAACCCGGGAGCTTTGGTAGGTAGATCATAGCAAAACTGTAGTCCAATGACAAGGAGAATGGAAAAGTGCATGCCACCATTTGACCAAAAGCGCAAGATTTTGCATCTTAAGGGACGGGATGCTAAGACCACCATGTGCCAAGGGCTGAATTACGACGGACCAGCGAACAAGATGTTTTCTTAGGGTGGCCGAGGCCGTCTTGCCAAACGAAGTAGCGCATGAGGTCTTCCATCTGCTTGACAACGTGAGGGGGCATGAAGTGAATAGACATCAAGTAGCGTGGGATCGAACTGAAGACATGCATAATCAAGGTCACGCGGCCGGCCGTAGAAAGATAGTGTCCTTTCCATACAGACAGTTTGGTCTGCATCTTGTTGAAAATCCTGTTCCACACAGTAGATGAGACCCGAGGAAGCTGAAGCGGGAGACCAAGGTAGGCAAATGTAAATTGTAAGGAGGCAACGTTAAAAACTTTATCGAGCGATAGCTTGAAGATCCCCCGTTGACCACCATGAGCTTGCTCTTATCTTAATTGACCTGAATACCTGTACACTTAGAGAGAGAGAGAGAGAGAGAGAGCCAATGCCTGCATCCGTTACGTTGTACGTTGAATCCACTCTTTCTGACCTTGTGAAACCATGATTTTACGTACTTTTGGAACTTTCCAAGAAAAGCCGCTAAATAACTTTCTATTCACTACCCCAAATTTGATATAACTAAGCAGAATTTAGATTCTCCCAAAAAATCCTTCCTCACGTGTGTTTGTGTATTTTCAATTAAGTGGACCGAAAGTCCTCCTGGCCATTCAACCTAGCATTTAATACAAATTCTAGCATACTGTTTTTTCGCCTTGAACCATTTTTTTCCAATGAGCGGGCTATATAAGACAGCCTCCAGAGCCATGTGACACAAGCAATCTTTATGCGAATGAAAAAATACGCGCTGGTTTTGCTCGGCCAAATGAGTTAAAAAAGAAACTAGCAAAAAGGTAGTTGGAGATGGAGCTTCTTAAGTAAGGCTCCAGTCCCAGTACATTGACGTTTAAATAATACACGAAAGCATCCAAAATTACATGCCAAAATTTATCTAATAGGCTAATTAATAGGCCAAAATTTGGAGCCACTGCTGTGCTCATAAAACAGCACATAATTTCAGTGCTCCTAGCATCCAGCCTTGGATCTACTCGGACAGTCAGAACGCAGATGCAGTTCACATGATCCATGCTGAGAGTTGGATGGGACGGTCGAGGCCAGCTTGCGGGCATTTCCCCATGCAAAACTTGAGCAATGTTGATCATCAGGCCAAGTCTTCAGTTCACAAACTAATATATCAACTTCCATCTTTTGGGACACACAAAGCAGCACACGTCAGCTCGAGCTCCCCACTAGTAATTATCACCCAACAAAATCAAAACAAATGCCGGGACCAGAATACCTAAGTGCCGAACCTTGTCTAAAAAACCTGGAGGCGGCAGCAAGTCCCAAAACCTTAATCCGCTGGCTGTACAGGAAAAGGGGAGAGCCCTTCACAGAACATCTGAAAAGAACAGAAGCAGGCTACTGCCAAGCCTCCAGAAGTTTCCTTTCAGGTGCGAATGCCATTGGCATTTGAGAACAGGCTGGTCTTTAATGAACTCTTTGCACTGCCATTCATGAATGCCTTGATTTTTGCCTGCATTCCGTTGCTTAAGCTGCTTTTAGCGGCCATGTTGTTGATTTGAGTTGGTAGTTGTGCATGCGTAAACAGCTCTCCAGTGGCAGCTCGTATAAGTCCTGTTTGACAAGTGAAAATACTAGGTTCAAGAAATGGCAATGCCTCGTCATCCATCATCGGGATTAAAGCTGAACTTGGGGAGTCAGATACGTCTTGACACAACATCTAGAAGCCCGAAATACAGGCTCCTTGGAAGTCTAATTCTTCATGCAGAAAAGAGTTAGATACGTCTTGACACAACATCTAGAAAACCAAAATACAGGCTCCTTGGAAATCTAATTCTTCATGCAGACAATATGATGACTGAGCCCTTGCGACTGAGGGCTAAAATTGACTTCTTAGAACATTTGCTTATCTGTTGTAAGGATCATAACATATTCTACCAGACTGGTTTCATGTTCGGAAGATCTATACTCCCTCACCAGATTAAAGCACAAAATCTAAAAATATATCCAGAGTGGACAAAATGAACATGGGATCTCAATTACAGTCACTTCTAATCTAAAAGCCCAACAGAAAGTTTCCAACATAAAACTTACCACCACAACAAACTCAAATTAAGAAACTTAACATCCCATCAAATGATTCAACATGAACTACATCTAAAAAAAGAGAATATTTCATCATGGGGGGAGATTACCTAAGAAAACAGCAGAAGGTTTCCCAGGTCTTGACTTAAATTCAGGGTGAAATTGTACACCAACAAAGAAAGGATGACTTGGGAGTTCAATGATCTGCAAATCAAATTAAACCTTGTTTTCAACTACCGCAATATGAGGGTAAAATTTTTTGCATCTTCAACGAGAACACGAAGATGATGGCAGTAAAAACATACTTCCATGCGTTTGCCACTCTCATCTTTGCCAACAAAAGAAAGACCCGCACATTCCAGTTTGTCGATCATGTCAGGATTGACCTATGCATTCCCATATGCCATGTCAAACTTTATACAGCAAACATGTTCAAGCTAGAAAATCTCAGCTCCCAAGTTTTGCATTCATCACAAGACTTAATGCAATAAGCAAATTACCTCATATCTATGTCGATGTCTTTCATCAACATATCTGGCATTTTTATATCTGATTACCACACAACACAAAACCAGAGAAAAATATAATCAGAAAGATAAATGCATAAAAGTTCAGAATATCAAAACTTGCACTTTACTCAGAGTAATGGTTCATTTTCCCCCTAATCTATTTCACTAGAATATGTGTGCATATCCCCAATGAACTAATTATTGCAAACAAACAGATAGCCAAAATGAGTTCAAAGATATAGTTGTCCTCACAATTTTGCAGTAATGCAGTCAGCGACCTGGAAATATGTTCTCCTTGAACCTAGACGCATGGTGCCTCCCAAGTGAGTCTTTGAACCCTATTGCATGGAAAAAAATGAATTACTAGTGCATGTTTGCTTGCATTTTAAATATGAAGAAGTTGCAAATATGGAACCAAAAAGGATGCATCCCACTCAATTTCAAATTCTGCAAAATTGTCAACTGTTCGAAAGGACAATAGGAATAGCTTGAAGATCATTTATGTGAACCTTTTCAAATTTCAGAATGGTGTGTTTAGAATTTTCCCCTTCCAAATCCTTTAGACAGACTTGTAAAAATGGTTCAAATATTAAGCGCTAAAAAATTGTGTGCGGATTTTCTTGCCTCATGGGCTTTTCAAGGATATTTTGGAGTGACCATTTTTACCAATCCACCTGGTCATTTGTATCGATTGATTGAGGACCTGATTGGTGTAGCTCGACCTCGTGCTATAGTTAGTTAATGCGGTTCTAAACCGCTCCTTTGTACAAAAAAAAAATGCATAATTCACACTTTGAATTTGGATCTATTCAATATGGCCTTAGTAAAACCTTTTGTTAATACTATAGAACAAGGAAAGGTTTATATGCAAGCCCCCACCTCTGGCATGAAGATAACACAAGGACATTTTGTGTCTGGATCAAATTCCGTGCTGTTTGCATCTTGCAAGCCAAGAATCTGAAAAAAATACAGTAAGTAAAACAGGCAACAATTAGAATATAACCAATTCACCACAAAGGATATCAATATGCAGTTCATTCAAATACACAAAAATCATGTATTTTACTAGGAAGCCTATTTTTCGAAATGTCAAAACTTTCCACTGATAGGAAGCAATTCATACCGAGCGTGCAAACTCAACAACTGCAATCTGCATTCCCAAGCAAATACCTAAATACGGTACTTGGTTTTCACGGGCATACTTGGCAGCAAGGATTTTTCCTTGCACACCTCTATCACCAAATCCTCCAGGTACAAGAATACCATCTACATTCTGTGTTTGGAGAGCAGCAATGAGCGGTGTCAGTATAAGGAAAAAAAGGTGAATAACCTTGCATACAAATTTGAAATGGAAGTGGAACTATACATAAAAGGGCATAAAATGCTCACCTTGAGCACATTCCATGCAGCTTCGTAAGCATCAGGAGCCTGCAGAATGAGAATTAGCACCCGACTCACCTAAGAGCATACATCAGGAGAAAACAATAAAGCTAGATTAAGAAACCTTTCTGGCAGTTGCATCTTCAAGATCTGTTGCAGCAATCCACTCCACAACCAATTTCCTTGAGCACTCCACAGATGCATGTAAAAGCGCCTGTATACAAAATGGCACTTCAGAATCTCCAGAAAATAAACCATCAATAGACTCTAAAGAAGAGAACAAAGGGATAACCTGTCATAACTAGAACAAGAAAAAGATTCATATGAACAATAACATCCAAAACAGGAAGAAACAAAGTTCAGGTACCCCTACTTTTTTTGAGAAAATGTACAGCACAATTTTACCAGCAAGGTATATGAATTCATGGTCAAAACATCTATCTAAATATAAGTATGACTGATCAAGGAAGGGCATATAAACAGTTCACTAAACCCAAAGCAATTGTTCATGACCTACAAAACAATCGTCATTCCATCAAGAAAACTCATAAAGATCGAAAAACAGGTGATAAAAGCCCAAATACTGTCCTATAGCAGGCAGATTCTGTTCTTTCGTACATCTATGTTGGAGCTGGAAAAGAATTTCATAACACGGTAATTTCTTGTCACTGTGTTCATGATGGTAATTACAAAGAGCATTTATTTGTTAGATATTCATGGGATGTCATCACACCTTCAGAACAGATAGATAAGCATCTGAAAGGCCCGTGTATTTTCCAACCATGGCAATTCTAACCTGCACAAGATTCAATGTTTAATCACCTTAAATAAGCCCGTCAAGAAATTACTATCTCTATAATTTGGAAAGATATGAATCTACCGGACTGGAGAACTCGTCACATCTCTCAGCTCTTGCAGCCCACTGCTCCAGAGCAGGCTTCTTAGCATCACTGATACCAAAGAAGAAGAATACAACCACGAATTAACAATTATACTCTAATACATGAAAAATCCATGACAATAATTTTATAACTCACAAGACCATGCTAGGTTGCAAAATATTAAACATAAATGACCAAACTGCTGCAGAATACAAACCCAATAAGGTTCAACCCTTTCAGAATTGCTTCATGAGCCTTTTGATCCTGTAGACAAAATTTTAACCAAGAAAGCTTTGTGTAAGATGAGAATACGTGTTTGAACTTTGAAGATGACCAGCAAATATATGTTCCACCATGTAAAAAATTTCATAAAGGAGAGGAGGGGAATGGAAAAATAAAAATTTCTTCTCTTGCTGATTGTAATTGAAAGGATTGTATCCACTTACTCTTAGTAGTAAAGGTATGTGCCAGATGTTGGAAACATCATAAATAGTCAGGATGTTATTAGCCTGTTCAGACAGACAATTTGCAATAAAGTAAATCTACCTTCGTCTATTAAAATGTAATCCAGATGAAAATTCGAAAAGGAAAAATGGTATAACGAGAACCGTACTGGAATATGGCAGAACTGAGAGAGTTTTTCCTTCACATTTCCTTCCAATGGCTGCACGAGACAAGTATGGTCATAATGCAGAGACATGCGCACACACACATACAGGCACACACAAACACAGGCAGGTCTGTATAAAACCCAGCTGTTATTAGCTTAGAATGGCAGTTGTACTAGAGTACTAGCTAAGCAACTTATTTAAGTAAATTTCAACTGCAGAAACTCCACTTCGAAATCAATCTTCACCATTTCATGATGGTCAAACACACAAAGGAAACATAGTTTGCATACTAGATGCAGTAAAATACTAAGAGATCAAAGTTTTTATTTCCCCAGCTCAAAAAGCCTGAACCGCAATTGAAATTCACCATTACTTTGATGTTCCCAAGGAAAAAATAAATTAAAAAAAATATGACAACTGTGTTCTAAGCATGAGAACATCCATATCAACACTGACACTCCTTACCCACTCCTTAACGGATGTGACTTTTTTTTTTCCAGTTTGAAAGGAAATGAGGCTCTCCTTTTCCTATCCAATTAGAAGGGAAAAAAATGAAGGTAGGGGTTGAGGTGCTGCTCCTCACTGGCAACTTTCAGGTTAGACAATAAGTGGAAGAAAGGAAGAGCATAAACGCAATTTCCTTGAAGTACTTAATGGTATCAACTGTGCCAACCAACCCTCATCTGTTATATACAAGACAGGTGATTGAGATGTCATCGAGAAAAAGGAAGTTTTTCTTTTTCAGTGTACTTTTGTCATTTCATGAAAGTACCTAACCTATTTGCCTTTTTCTTTGCTAAAGCAGTCCTAGCTGCACATCTCCTTTTATCCAATGGCTTAAGGTTGGTTGACACAATCCACAGATTCTGTATGTGCATGTCTGGGTGTGTGCTACCAACATTTGTGTCATTGCCAATGCAACATCATTTGCCATACTCCTTTCGGCATATTGAACATCCAGTCACTAAATATAGGAGGTTCTGCATATAACTTTTAAATGAAACTATGCCCTTGAGGAAGCAGATCCACAGCCTGATTTTTAACACTGCACTACTGTTCTAGAGTCAAGATCAGACCTACACTGGAGGATCAATCAAATAACTATCCAGCCTGCCTGAATAAAATGGCACGCGTCTGAACTTGGCACTATATTTGTCAGACAGTTTATCATATTAATGCAGATGTGGATGATTCCTTCATCACGCAAAACCAGCTGACTATCAAATTGGATGATCTCATGGAACACCTAATAACAGAAACAAGAAACATCACCATATCCACTATTTGACAACAGCCAAGTAGTGTGACTCAAGTTGCTAAGCATCATAAATTTAATATATATCATTGTCAAAATATCATTTTCAGTTTTTTAATGGCGACTGGCGACATTTTTCCCAGGTTTTTAACGGCAAAGTTGTTTTTTTGGGAAAAACTCAGAAAAATTAAAAAATAAAAAACAATAGCTATAAATGAAATAAATGAGAAACTAATAGGAAAACATAAATAAAACTATATAACAGTGATAAAAGGAATGTTTTAATGATAATAAAGATGATAAAAATAATTTAGTTTAAGACTTTAAGTTCATGTTTGAATCCATAAAATATCAATGCTAAAACATAGAAAAATGAAAAAATCGGGAAAAAACATGATAATAACACGACAAATATTTGTCCCCTTTTTTTTCAAAATATCAAGATTTTTTCCCCTTTTTTTCGCTTTTCTTATTTTTGATGTTACTATCACGATATTTTCGAAAATATTGCGATATCTGTGACACTGATATATATGTATGTAAGTATGTATATGACCTCAATTTCAACAATCATAATGCTACACCTGCACCGCAGTGCACCACTTAGAGAGAGACAGAGTGACACCTTAAAACTGCGGCAAGCAAGAATGTTTGGAACCAATCCAAATCCTCTTAATTCTTGAACACTATGCTGAGTTGGCTTCGTTTTCTGTTAACATAAAGAAAAATAGAACAATGTTAATTAAGTGTTTCTCAAGTGCACATTCAGGCTGGACCACTAACAATAGAAACATTTCAAAGAGGAAGGTTCAGCAGCTTGCAAGAGTGAACCGACACATCAGACTCAATAGTGAAAGATAGAAAGATCTATGGATTATTTTGATGGTGCAGAAAAAGTAGTTCAGTCAAATAGTTCATGAATCTAAAAGTTGGTTAATGTCTTGTCAACTATATTGAAAAAAATGAAGTACTATGGCCATTGATTCAAAGGACAGTTACCAACACCTTTTGTTATTCTCTGACAACTAATGGCTAAAATGTGTCAGGAGAGGGCCAAAGAATGCCGAGTCTCATTCTATAAATGGTTCAGCCACCATATGAGATGCAAGTATATCACTTTTCAAGTGCTTTTATGGGCATGGTTGGCTCGAATATGATGTCACTACAAGACATGTCTTGCACATACATAAGCCAATCTATGACCAGAAAGTTACAAAAAAAGAGAGAAAGGAATTCTCTACAAAATACCATTAATAAGAAGTTTAATTTAAACAGCTTATATTTGCATAATCCATTTTTTAAAACAAAAAAAAAATCATGTCTAAATGCAGGAAATATTGATCCAAATTCCAAACAAGGCAACTCCAAGTCCAGAAACTTATTTATGATCAAGAAGAAACTTGATCTCCACAAATGAATTAAAGATTATAATTCAGACAAAATTACCTGTTCACCAACAGCACTAACAACAGGTACAAGGCTGACATGGACCAGACAGAAATTACCAGAACCTGTAAAATAACCATTACAAGGACTACAACTTGATTAGAATCACAAATTCCAAAATTCTAAACATTTACATGTCCAACAAATAAAAATAGAACAGATTTCTTACCGACTCGATTTGATAACTGACGCAGAGCTTCCACAAAAGGCATCGATTCAATGTCCCCTACATGAATCACACTTTGTTATCTTGTTGTCAGAATTTAGAAGCCATGGTTATACAGGACACAAAAGCCAAGCCAGTTTTGATTTCTCCCCTTAGTTGTGTTCAATTATCTTTGCTTTTTTCCTCTTAAGCTGTGTTCTACCAGCAGGGATCCCTAAGGAAATCAGAGATACATAGACCTCTCAAAAGGGGTCCTCAATGATATTAGAACCTAATTTTATGCTAAACAAAGTCACATGGGTGCGGGTGCGATACGGGGATACGGGTGCGGATACGGGGATTTTCACAATTCTCGGATACGCGGATACAACAAATATAATATTATCAAAAATTATAAATTGAAAAAAAAAAACATTAAATTAATAGTTCACTCTTAAAGCCACAAACAAAACATTGTTTATCAATATCATCATTCTAGTAATTTATCAGAAAAACAGAAAAAAAAAAACCCAATGAGAAAGGGAGAAGAGCTCAACTTAACTTAAAATCTGTTTTTTTTTTGTTCAGATCGGGTCTGATTCAGACCCGATCCAAAACGTATCCATGCCGTATCTGCACCCGTTTCCCCGTATCCCCGCATTGACAAAGATACTTGGGCCAAATAGGCATATCCGTGTGACTTAGCCTCCAACCAACCAAACAAATGAAAAAAAGAACTTGACGTCTATAATCAAACAATCATTATCTGATTCCAATGTCCATTTTGGCACTAAAGTAGACACGGGTTGGGCCAACAGATTTTTTTATTCTGAGGCCTTTTTATGCTTCTCCCTTCCTAATTTCTTCCACTGTTGATCTTTAAGCTTTCTCTCTCTCTCTCTGTGGTTTGCATGGAATATGGATACACCAAGATATTACTAGCAAAGTTAAGCAAGAGGAAATTTCCTCATACCAATGGTGCCACCCAGTTCTATGACACATACATCAGCAGGTCCTTTCTCCCCATCCACGGGAATCATGGCAACACGTTCTATCCACTCCTGAATTGCATCTGTAATGTGAGGAACAACCTGTCAAGTGGAAAGGACAACCTTTAAGTTCAATAGATGGCAATTCCTTGATGAGTCATCAATACAAGAATTATGCTGTAGAAAGAATATTTAACTAAGAAACACCATGATAACTAATTTTGACCAAGACCTGAACAGTTTTTCCAAGATAATCGCCCCTTCTCTCCTTGTCAATGACAGACTGCAAAAGAAAACAAATCAATTTGAAAGTTACAAGTGGGAATAGGTTATGACTAGTTGACAGTATGATCACTGCAGCAGAAACCTGGCAACAGTGGCAACTGGCAACAAAATATAAATGGCTGTAGCTTTCTAGGAATAAGCCCAAGCAAGCAATACCTGGTAAATCTTTCCAGTTGTTATATTATTGTCACGAGTCAATTTGACATCTAGAAACCTTTCATAGTTTCCTAGATCAAGGTCAACCTTCAAAACACCCATAACAAAGGAAGCTTAGAAACTGTCCAAAATACTAACATGCAACTTTGCACTGCTGGCTAGAATGTTAAAGCACCAAAAATTTAAGTCTGCAAGAGCAGCTTATAAAACAACCAAGTGACTACTCTATATACATACCTCACCACCATCATCAAGAACAAACACCTCTCCATGCTCAAAAGGGGACATAGTTCCAGCATCAGTATTCAAGTATGGATCTGCAAAGAAAATGCAATACATACTTGCTTAATGGGCATCCTTTCAAGAACCTAGTATTTTTAAATTTTTAGCTCATGATAGTGTATCAAGCAAAAATCAAAACAAAACTACGATGTAGAAGCTGTATAATAGTAAGGTGAATCCAAATTAGTTTGACATTTGACTGGCCCAAGTACGACCACAGATAAGTATGCTGAACACCTCCAAAAAAATCATGCATCCGAGAGAACAAGTTTGGGCTTGATAACCCGAAGATCTTATTGCTATTAAGTGACAGAACATAACTATAGTGGAGCTGAAGCCAAACGCTGAAGAATGTGTTCAACTTATGAGTTATGATGCATTTAAAGACGGGAAAATGATAGTAGAAAATGTAGATATGAAGAGCCTTTATCAGGTCATTATGAATGATTAAAGCTTATTAAGATGAAAATACTCAAAATTTACGACCTTGTCATTTCATGCATGAAATTTTTGGTAATTAGAACTTCTCCATGCTTTGTTCTAGATTCTAGAAAGCCAGAATCTACAATTTGAAAACTTGTATGATGTGTATCAATTTATTTGTTCTCAGATCTTTAAAAATAATTGTAGCTACAAATGCCAATAACATGCAATCGTAGGCAATAAACAAAAAATGAAAAGCATTTACAGAAAAAAATGCTACCACAACAAGTCATGGCAACAGAAAAGGTAAATGGGGTATTCAGAGCAGTGTGAGAAAGGAGAAAAATAATTTGATTCAAGCAAAAAAAAAAATGTCATGCACCCATTGTACTTGATTATGTAGAGGCTAACAAAAGCTGAAAAAACCTATTTCATCACATGTTAGGACGAGATTAATATAGGATGTGTTTTTGAGAGACCACTTCAAAGAATAATAATGAGCAGTAAAAAGTCAAGTGTTGAAAGTGTACGTGACACTCAGATAAAAACACGGTAGTTTGGTCGCTGCAAAAGAAATGGTTTGGTCCAAACTTCTAGCTCAAGACTTCTGTAGACTAACTTTAATTTTGGTTGCTTAAAGGAAAACGAAGGTGCTCCGTTCAAAGTAAGAATTTGTCTTGCTTCACAGCTCATTTGCTTATAAAACAAATGAAAAGGCATAGGTGTGATAGCAGAAATACCAAATGACAGAAGAAATATACCCACATATAAAGGTCCCCAGTTTCACAAAAAGCCGACAGATACACCAAATGAAGCGAAAACATATAAAAAGAGAAAAAAACGTTTGATAGGTATTCGTTTTTACCCCCATACTTAAAACAGAAAGCATAATATGGAAAAACCAAGTTGGACATTTACATTCAGACAATTAGATCTAATACCACAACTCAACCAGCCTTAGCGTAACTATATGTCAGGCTTAAAAATGTGGAGCTTCGGGACAACCACTATTGGCATAAGAAACAAAGACTTCAGATTAGTGCTAAAGTACATCTTAGAAACAGAAAAAGAAACAGGCTGACCATCTTTGTTTCGCCTAAGGAAGCTGGACTGGGGATCCCCCAAAAAAAAAAAAAAAAAAAGAATCAGAAACAACATTCATTTAACCAAAAGGTTAAGATATCCAGGCTTTTTCAGCCAAAAAGCATTAAGGCTTTGCATACCAAGCAACTACGCGTATTACCTACTGTCGGGTGCCAATTATTCTTATATTAAAAAAACAAGAAAGAGAATCCACATCCTGCCAGCTAAATAGCATCCATGAGCACGCTTTTGTCAATCCTAGATGACTTGACCCAGAAAACAAATATGAATTACAGAAAAGGAAACAACGTCATCACGGGGTTCACTTCACCGTTCTAGGCTAGAACTTCGAAAGCACAAAGAAAAGTTACTTTCCCCCAAATAAATTATGGAACGAAAGCCCAAAGAAAATTAGTTTTTCCATAGCGAGATAAGGGTTGTGAGAAACTCCAAATAAATTTTAGATGGATATGAAAGTGGGGAAGCAACTAAGAACGTCACAGAAAGAAAAAATTCCTACCGTCGGTTCAACACATACTCATTAAATATTCTATCATCAACACGACAAAACTTTAAATAATAATAATAATAATAACTTAATCCACCGATTCCAACCCCTGTTTTAGGACTTTAAAATGAGAACAAAAGGACAAGTGGCACCCATGTAAAATGCTTTTCGAAATAAAATTTTAAAAAAATATTATATGTTAAGAACTCAAACTTTGCATCTTAAAACACAACCGGGAACGAAGATAGGAACAGCCAACAGAAGGGGGAACAGGAAATACTTCTTTCAGGAACGTTTAAAGACTCACAAAAACGTTCTCGACAAAAGAAATTAAACTGAATCGACCAATCATAAAATAAATAGTTTCATTTTTTTGTTGAAGCAACTCACTAGCTTCAATCGCTTTGACAACCAAACTGAAATAGAGAGCCAAAAAGGAAAAAGGAGACCACAAGTTTTGCCTTATCGGCATTTCTCCGTATGTGGCAGATTAAAAGTCCAAGTATTCTACGAACATAATAAAAGATGTTAAAACAACAGACAGCTCCATGAACCGAGAGAAAAAACATAAAATAGCAAAAACAGCAACCTTAACCTGGTCGACTTGAATGGCAGCAACATTTCCGGCTAAGGTTGAAACCAAATTATTTTCAAAATGGCGTTAATTAAAGAAGAAACGATATAAAAATTGAAGATGGAGGAATAGTCTCCTAACTGAAATCGGTTAAGATAAAATTTTAAAATAAGCACAAAAAGAACAGGAAAAAAAAAAGGAGCACCATCATGTTAGACATGGATACTTGTTCATCATGTAAGACATGAACACTCCAACCTCATCACAAAATGAAAGCACGACTCATAAAAATTGTCAAAACAATAAACTAACAACTTATTATAAAAACTGCGAAGTTCCTTACTACAAGAAGTCGGCAACATTTCGACTTCGGTAAGAAAATCCAAAAACTTCCTAAAAAACAAGCAAACAGCAAAACATTCCCCATTCCTAACGTTAAAACCCACAACCTCAAAAAATCAACAACTTAAAAGCTGGATGGAAACAACCTTTTTCTGTGTTTTCAGTTTATAATCCCCTGCGCGCAGCTCGGACGAGAAGAAGTAGAAGAAAAGAAAGAAAAGAGACCTATCTTGATGGCCGTCACACGCAAGCCGCACGACTTCAGAACCACGCCTATACTGCTTGCCAGGACTCCTTTACCGAGCCCGCTGACGACTCCGCCGGACACCAGAACGTACTTCATCATCTCCGGCAACCGAATTCTTCGTCCGTTAAAATAAAAGAAGGAGAAGGCTACCGATGCCAGAAATGGCAAGGCGGGAGAATCCGCCGACGAAGATGGAGGAGAGAAAAAACAACAGAACACGAGAGGATCCAAACCAAAACACTGAGGAGAAGCGTCGAATATAGTTCGGATTCGGATTGTCCACGGGAGAAGCGCAGCACAGAGCAAAGAAGGAGATGTTCACTCAACCTGAGAAGAAAAGAAAACGGGGTATTTAAAGTTACGCAGGGCTGATTTTGTCTTTGTCTTTGTCTTTGTCCATGTATCAAAATACATGTTCTCTTTTACCCTTTTTTTCGTTTAACGAGTGTCCGTGATTTCCCGTTGCCCCCACTCGACGAGAAGCCGAACAGACGGACGGGATCGGAAACGGCACCCCTCGTTCCGATACGTTCACGACATCATTGGAACAATAATCGAATCGAACACGATGTTTACTTTTTTTACTTAGTTTATGCTATTACAAGAATCGACTCGAGCTGGATTCATTTATGAACTAGTCGAGTTCGAGCTTATGAATTAGTTGAGTTCGAGTTGCATGAACTCGACTCGATTAAACTCGAGTAAGCTCCTTCAATCTATGCTTTTTTTTCTTTTTTTACAATCTTCAACTTAAAATCAAAGAAATAGATCAATTCAAATGGGGAGTTGGTAAACAAACTTAAACAAGTCCAGCTTGAGCCAAAACTTGGTGTTTATTGAGCGGAGCTCGAGCTGTTCGATTTGAACTTGAGTTGAGCTCGAGCTAAGCAAAATATGAGTTGACTCGAGTTGAACTGATCGAGCTCGAGCTTGACTCAGATCATATACAGCCCTAATAGAAATATATGGATAACATGGACCCCAAGAGAATTAGGGAGAGCTCAAAAAGAGCCGGCCTCAAAGTAAATAAAAGCAAATCCAAAGTAATGACTTTAATATAAAGGAAGGCAAGGAGAACCGGATGTTGACATGCTAGGTTGGAGTAAGAATCATCTTTCCACTGCATATTTTATGTTGCCTTTGGTGCAATGTAAACTACAAGAAGAGCATTATGGAGCCCCATTAGAAAAGCATAAAAAAGAACTCCTCTGCTTCACACTCAATACATTGCCTTATGGAGTTAAACTATGTTTGATTAATTATAATCTAACTTCCTAATTAGTCTATTCTATGCAAGTGTTTCATATCCCTAGGGATAGAGGAAGCATGGAGAAATAATGATCTTGTAAGGGTTTTCTGTTTATAGCATGGAATGTAGATTATCAATGAATTGCCTGCATGCAATTGAAAGAGTAAGTATGTCCAGCCAATGCTGCCTTTGCAAGCAAATAGAAGAGAAGGAACACCATGTAACCATTTGGTGTGAACTCTGACCTAAAGTGGGCTCCAAAGTGTTGGGAGTTGGCTCATAATAAGGTGATGCATGAAAGCTGAGAGGATGCTTGTTAAAGAAGCTTCATGGTGTACTTTGGGAAAGCTGTATTGAGTGCTATAATGCCTTAAAAAGGGAGGATAGCACTACATCCATATGGCTTGGACAGGCGCTAATGTGCAGGGAAGAAACATGTGAGGTCAAAAGCATGAACATTTTATACATAATGGTGATGATGGTGAGAGAGAAGAGAGCAGTGGTAGCCTATGTGAAACTTAATCATAATCAAGGAATAGAGGCAGTGTTTGGCTGGCTTCATTGGATTAAGGAATGTGTTTGGTGTTTATTCTCGTTGCTAAAATTGTGTATAAATTTGGGAGGCTCACAAAGCGAGTTATTAAGTGATTAGTTATTCAAGTTCCTAGTCTTTTTGGAACTAGAACCAATGCTACTAGAGGTAGGGTTGTGATCCGTTAAAACCAGGGGCCTAAGCCAAGTGTGGGAGTGGACTAGGTCATTACAGTGCTATCAAAGCCGATTCAACACTCGGACATGGGTCTCACATGTATGCACATATCTGCCATGAAATGGATGGATTGTAACACTGCACTTTGAAGAGTTTAGTTATTTTGGAGAATATTGTGGAACTTATCAAATGAATTGTTAAGTGATTGGTTGTCCTGGTTTTTAATCTTTCTTAGACTAAAACCAAAGCTGCTGGGAGGCCGATTGATATCCATCAAATCAAGGGGCCCAAGCCCAGTGTTGAGTGGGCTGGTTCATTACACTTCCAACGTCCCCACTAGGCTACTAACTTGTTCTTATATTTCTGTTGTATTTTTTTTTTTTTTACTACTACTTCATTCTTTCCTAATAAAAGGTAGGAGGCCTATCCTCCAGCGATTGGTTTCAGATTAAAGATCAAGATAGGACTGAATATTGTCTGCTCAACTGGTGTCAAACAGGAGCTGGATGAGGTTGCTCTAATCTCTGATAACAGAGGATGGAAGGCTAGATTGAGGGATCTAGAAGAGAACAGGAAGAAACCCCCTAGCTTCAAGAGTATAAGATGTGTGAGTATCCATAGAGAGTTGTGTCCATGCTTCGAACCTTAGGAACTAACGATTGATGCTTGGCATCCCTTATCCTTATGTTTTGTTTTTCCTCTTTATACATGATCAATTTTTTTCTAATAAAGAGAACTAAACTTCCAGCACATCTTTCTATTACAAAGGCAAGAAGTAAATGTCAAATAAAGTTACTAAGGCTATGGAGAAGGGGAAGAAGATGTAGGGAAAAACATAAAGTTGTTGATTAGACGACCTGGACGGTGAGTGTTAAATCGAAGACAGTACCAAATTTTTAACCCTAGCCGCATGACGGCAGGAGTAAATACAAAGCAACGATGGTTACCTTGAAAAAGAAAAGGAACTTTAATGACAAACAAAATTATATATGAATTAAAAAACTAAAATAGAAATTTTCAATAAAAATTAACTCATATCATGCATGACTAAGCAAAGTCCGTCATTAGATCGATTCCTGTGCATGTTGCTTCCCTAGACTGTAAATGGTAAGCTATGCGAATTTCCAGCTAATAGGTGTACCTCTCCCATCTGATCCCGAAGCAGTCAGACCCTAAAAGCAAGAGGAAAACTGGGGCGCTTCAGCTACTCGAGGCTTCATAACTCATATGTGACAAACCGTCGATTAAATTGTCACAAATAGATTATAAAACAATGCAAGAATAATAATCAAACACTATATACAATCAAACAAATATTTATGAGAGAAAATAAAACAAAGAAACATACATGATATCCTTTCTTACTAGGTTTTGGATTGAAACAATGAAATCCCTTCTTTCACTTAATCATAATGTTTAATAACCAAGCAAACTTTCACATTAACTTCCTTCAAAGTATAAAAAGAAGAAAGAGAGAGAGAGGAAAAAAGAATGAAGAAGAAGGTGCATTTGAGGTAAACTGCGTACTTTACACAATGAACTGCATGGCGAGTACAGATACAGCTATTGTCGAACCCAATATGAGCCTAGCTGAGCATGCTAAGACACGGATCGAGTCTTAGATAGTGCAGCTAGAGCTTCACCAAAGAGAACTCCAGCTCGTTGAACCACATAAACTGGCTTATTACAAGTGGCATTCTATAACACTTTACTATGTATTTAAACAGTTTAAGATTATTTAAAAAGTTTAAGTTTGGGTTACTATCTACGAATGCAACTCAGTAAAATGTCTCTGCCACCATTACTAGCACCACCAACATACTTTATCTCAAAAACCTTACATATATTAAGTTCATCAGCATGCTCAATATGAAAACGATGTACACCGATTATGAATTTGTGAGTCATTTGATCGATTTATTCGACTGTTCACCAGCTATCATGTGTAAAGTTTTTTTTCAAAAAATTGTGAACAACAACTTGGATATTAACTTTGATAAAATATCCATCCTCGCGACACTTTAGCTTATACGAGTCACTCACTCATATAGGTCACCTTATTGTGCAATCCTAATCACAAACTACATTTTGGCAGGCTTATTAGGATATTGGTCGTGGTGCAGCAGTGAGAAGTACGTGGAGTCCTATAAGCGTTTTATGTTGACATGATGCAGCATCAATCTACACTTATTTCAACTTTATAACATATTTAATTCAATTGAAAGCATTTGTTGTTTAATTAATGGCGATCAACCTTCATGCATTTCACCTAATGCCGGATCGATTTGATTTGGCGAGACGACTATATTAACTTGCGCAGCACTAAGCTACAAATTTTGGTTTGAATTAGTGGAAAGCGCAATTGCCATGGTGGATCCAAAGAAACTGCTTAAGTGTGGTTTTCTACAGATAAGATGTTGGTAAGTTGAAAATTGAAGGAAAATCCCTGAGGCGTCAACCTTATGTGTTTGCAAAAAGGGAGGCATTAATGGGCAAGTTGAAGCACCGAAAGCAGGTCTTGCACCCTACCAGAACAATGAGTTGGGTAGCGGCTTCGGCCTCCAGCTGGACATTCAGTCTACCCCGGGAAATGTGTGTAATTGTCTGGAAGTTATATGACTAGCAGTCATCTCTATTCCCTTCACACGACATTTTTCACTTTTTAGGTTATAAAAACTGACTTTCTAAAATGCTTTGTAATTCTTATTCTTTCACTTTTCAAACAAGCGTGTGAAACGGTTGCACCTTTTCCCACTTCTAAAGCTTTATGAGATGCTTTATTTATTGTGAATGTCAAGCATCTTTTTACCTTTCAAGAATTCCTTTTGATCTGAAAAAGTAATGCAATTGGAAACCCATATATTCTTATATGATTTGTCTCCATGATTGTATATTTGTTGGTAGGTCCCCTTTAAAGAGACGAACATTGAAAGTAAACAAACGCGCTCAATGTTTTAGATTCGTTTCCTTACATTATATGCACTTTTCACTTTGGAGAAGCTCTTCTTCTCTAACTCTAATTTGATGTTAAACTCTTTGACTTTTTTTTTTTTGCTCAAATTAAAGGTCAGAAATAGAAGTTCAACGTCAGAGATAGCCCCCAATGAGACCGTGATAACTGGTTTGTTGTTGGTTCGATCACCACGGGCACTAACCGGCCGCATAAGCCAAAGCAGGCATAGGTTCTGGGAATGTGCTATTAGCATCGTGGTTCAGTTTGATTCTTATGGGTGCACTTCTATGGGCCGATGGTTTCGAACCCTAGAGGTAAGAGGAAAGGAAGGGGCTTCAACCTTCACCAAGGCTGGGCTGTGCGGCTTGTGCATCAAACAGGGAACGGCCTGATCGTGTTACTAGTTGTAGCGCCCTCTGATTGGTGGCAGGCCCATGAGGCATTGAGCGTGGGCTTGGTCATTGGCGGGAAACAATAGCTGATGAGGACAGAGTAGGCCCGATGGAGACCTTGAAGTTCTCGCAACCGTTGGCTGGACCCAGCTCACCTGAACTAACCCAGACCAGTTCCCCAGCAGGCCAACATGTGTAAGATATCTCCAATCTGCATGTACAAGCTCTAGGGAACAAAACTGTA
Source organism: Nymphaea colorata (assembly GCF_008831285.2). Classification (NCBI taxonomy): domain Eukaryota; kingdom Viridiplantae; phylum Streptophyta; class Magnoliopsida; order Nymphaeales; family Nymphaeaceae; genus Nymphaea; species Nymphaea colorata. The sequence goes on along the minus strand of NC_045146.1, from coordinate 19,546,467 downwards.
CTGTGGACACTGCTGTCTGCGTCAACCTCACTTTCTAGCTCCTACTGGAAGAAAGAAACTTGTTCCACCGCTTATGAACCCTTTAGTTTTATACAATCCATAGAGGAAATATGAGTAAAATCATTCTCAAAATCAGACTAATACGATTGAAAGGGTGGTTCTCAAAAAGAAATACAGTATCATATAAAAGTATGTGAAAATAAAATGGGTATATATATATATATATATATATATATATAATTCAGACTTTTTTCTTTCAATTTTATTACAAGAACTGGCACTTTGCATCATGACAGTGGGGGAGTCAGAAAAATTTCTTCATAGGGGCATTATTATTTTAAATTTCAAAATTTAAGAGGCAAATTTCTTAAGCTGATAGGGACAATTGACTACAGTGGCCATAACGTGCCTCCCTTATCATCGGCCAATATGGTGGACATTTGGACCCCCTTAATTCAGCTTTATTTACAGATTTGTGCTTCTTCATAATTTAGTTTTTTTTCTTTTTATGTACTGCTGGTTGCTGCCTCTCAATTCTAAAGGGGTGTTTGAATGGCAACCCAAAACCAGGTTCTACCTCTAAAGACAGGTTTAAGTTTACTTTAATGACATATCGAAAATTAGTTTTCACAAAACTTAGTTTTCACTAAAACTATCTTCTGAAAACAAGCATTGCTTTCACAAAACTGGTTTTCTTGCTGTTGCCATTCAATCATTTCCTAAGAATGTTTGAAAATCTATAGTTAGGTCATTATATTAGTAATCCTCAGCCAAAACATTTATCGCTCCACCTTTAGTTTATGTTTATTTTTTATTCATGAAGATCAAGTTTGCAAGGTTAAGTTCATATGTACAATATATAAAAACATGAGAATTAATTGAAGCAGCCTAAGAACCAGGATGGTTCTAAGCGATGGCGATTTCTTTGGCGTACATGGATTATGGATCATCCACAATGATATCTTCTTTCATGCCACGTGTTGCAAACCCACTGATCTACTAGCTCTCATGAAGGCTTTTGGGCTACCGGATTTGGTTTCACATTTCTTCTCTAATTGTTTTGTATTTTTTTCGGCTGTATCATATATCATAGCATCTATTACTCTTTAGATATTTTTAGTTTTTAATTTTGTTTAATGCAAGTTCTCTCTCTCTCTCTTTATATATTTATAATATATATATATTGTGTCATAGAGAGCGGATTTATCGTAGCATGCCAATGTTGAACAACGGAAACAAGCGGCGTTAAGAGGCGGATGACGGCCGAAGGGTCAAGCGAGGGTGGCACGAAAGCTGCAAACTTGGTCAAGTGCTTAGTGAAGTCAGATTTGTATTTGTTTACTTCCATCTAAACAAAGACGTGATATTCTTACGGAAGTTTATTATCTAATGAACACTTAAAAGTGAATGAGATCGTGATGGGATGATCTTATTCTATGTACATGTTCGCGATCCTCGATTGGCAAAGCTTAAAATATATAATTACTTTTTGACTGCTTTAATAAAGATGTACCAGCCGTCTTGCTTCGCTCATGCATCTGCTTCTGTTGAATTGTACTTTATTATTTTTTAAGAAAAATGAAGTATGCTTGATGTAATATATATATATATATATATATATATATATATAGAGAGAGAGAGAGAGAGAGGCCTCCTCAGAGACTGCTTGAAAATTATAGATAAAAGATAAATGAGTATTCTTTTCAAAACATTTAAAAAATTAATAAATAAATAAATTTTTTGCCCTTACTTGGTCATTTAAAAAATTAATAAATAAATAAATTTTTTGCCCTTACTTGGTTTGATGGATGCTTCATAGCGACAAAGGTTTAGAACCAGAAATTCACGAAGCATCGCTGGAATTTCATACTATAATCTTTTGTTGCCTACATGCTCTATTAGCCCCAGAGGCATGCGTGGCCCTATACGGGTAATTGCCCACACAAACCCACATAAATAACTTACATAATGATACTAGCTTCATTTGTTAATTTACATGTAGTTGTTCCTTAGCCTTCGAATCTTTGAATGGTCTGCCCCTCGGCAAAAAAAAATTCTCATCGAATTTTTGAAAGTCTATATCTCTGCCAAAAATTTCTGACTCTACCGCTGTAGTACTCAATTGTTCTCTCGGTTTCAAATAAGAGATTGACTATTTTGACGCGAATATTTCTGAGATCTTATAAGATTTTCTTGAGTCCAAAAGGACCACATCCAGAAACCTACCATTGTGGGGTCAATAATGTTTTTTTTTTTCCTTTTTCGCGTAAGTAAAAGCAAAAAAAAACGCATTTTTGAGTTTAGGCATGCCATTGGCCTGGTTTAAGTTGAGTTTTCATGGTAAGAACACAGATGTGCCTAAAAAGAGATAACATATCCAACTAGACATGAACCATATCCATTATTTTAATGTATAAAATGGGATCCACCATTAATGTGGACTGTGAAAGTGGTCCTGTCTCCATGGTCCCTCCCTTGATCTTCTTGGTGGGTGATGAATCCTCACCCAGCGTTGGCAAAGAGACTAAAAATCTACACATATTTTTTTCTTCCAGTGTTCTTTTACTAGTTCACCCTTGACTTTAGCCAATTGATATATTTATCCATATGAAATCTGCAAATGCATTCAGGAAATTTGCAATTTAAGAATAAATTGTTTTATTTTTGTTAATTTTAACCATGGTTAGCGGCTCGCCGTAGTCGTAATGTCATTGCTGATTTGCTCAAAGAAAAATCATTTTAAACGACACATTGAGCTTCGTAGTTTTCTTATTGTCTCAAGGGGCGTGGCACAACTGATTGGACCAACAATTGGTAGAGGGTCAGTCGCTGGTTGGGTGTCTCACTTGCAAACGCCGACATAGGCCAAAATAAAAGGGCGAGAGAATATGGCTCTTGGAGGCTTTATGCCCTAGGCAAATAATGAAGTCTTCCAACTCGCCATGCTTTTTCTCAATCAAAATATATATGAAAAAAATACAATTTTTTATGTTAACACTATCAAGGTCATACCAAGGTTTTGGCTTGCTTCAAGATTTAAGTAGTAAACATATGGTACATCATTCAATTCAAATGTCTCATTACCACTATTTGCCGTTCAAAGAAATATACATTTAAGTGTGACAGCGATCACGGATTCAAACCTAGAACCCCTTGAGTGTAGGCTGCCCCTATTGTGCTGTGCCCCTTTCGGCAAAAAAAAAAAATACAATTACTTGGTTAAAACCCATAAGTGAATGTGTCACTAATAATGAAGCAGATGAGAAGTTGTTAGTTGCTTACAAATTAGAAATAATTTTTAAAAAGCACATTTTCTTTTCAAGTTTCAATCCATGAGATTCTCTTTAAAAATTTAAAAAAAAAAAAGAAAAAGGATCACATGGGCATGCCTTTTTCATAATTTCAAATAAGGGACCCATTTTGATGGATCCATCAGAGGGGACAAATGCCGCCTCATTCCCCAAGATATGCCTTTGTTTCCCCCAAAAAGAGGTCCTCCCTTATATTTTGTTTTTATTCCCCTTTTGACCATGACCAGAAAGGGACATCCACAGCCCTCCATCTGAGGAGATCAACGCCTCTCATCACTCCTGGCGGTTGCTGTTAGGTGTGTGGGACATACCCCTAACCGCCCCTTATCTGTCTGCAGAGCAGCGTCCCAGCATCTCTCCCTTGCTGGAAAAAGCATCTAAAGAAGACCCCCTTCTCAATGTGAACTAAGACCACATTATCTGGAAAAGAGGATAAGTTAGGATAATCCCATGTCAATGTCTCAACCAACATAAAGTAGAGCCCCACTCTGCAATATCCTGAACTTGTTCTACAAGGTAAAGATCCCGTCACATTCGGAGTCACATAAATCCAATGGTTTCCTTCACATCATTTTAATAGTGACCTCACATTAAATTTCTAGGGCTAACATCCTCCAACATACTTAGAGCCATAAATCCAGTGGATCCTTTTGACATCATCTCAAGAATGAACTTTTCTGTGTTTCCTTGCATAAAAAGCAAGGCATTAGCCCCGAGAAATTCGGAAGGAACTCGGACCAATGGCCGGTAAACGGTTGGTTGTTGGTATGAGTGGTATGAGCATCAACCGCTTGCACAAGCCAAAGCAATCTTGAACCCTAAGGACACGAGAAAAGCAGCAGGCTCTTCATTGGCGCTTCTTTGAAAAGTCCATTGAATTAGAGCATATGTTTGCTCGAAAAAATAAACCATTTCTTTTTTTTGGGGGCAACATCCATATTAAGCATAAAAAGCGTAGGGAGCGTTTGATTACTCTGGATTTGAAATCCACGACCTTATGTTGATCTGACATAGCTTTTCTGATGCACCAAAAAAGCCATTGTCAAGCTAAGAATCTTATATCAAACGTAAAATATTTCTTTGCATTGGAAAAATATCGGATTTATGTTCGAAGGGTAGAGGTTTGATTCTAAATCTATGGTTCTCAAGTCCCAAAGATCTTAAATTCGAGGCTATCAAACACCGCCATATCTTATAAAAGCAGTAACGTCTTCAACTTGGCACTCTTCACAACTTTGCCCTTGTCACGTGCTTGAGTTACACTACATGTGATCTTGGATTTGGTAGCATGGGGCAAGGTGAAGCCTATGCGCTAGTAAGATGCGCTATCTAATATTTTTACTATTTTAAAAAGCCCTAATTAACTAGGCTGCTGTTTTCTATTTATTGAATTGTTTATCACATCTTCAATCTTTTTTCTTGAATCAAATACACTAAAAACAAACTACCAAGATCAACTCTAGGATTTGGATTAAATTATTAAATACTAAAAAAAAAATTCAAAATTGTTCAACGAGGTCAATTTGTATTAGATTAATGGCAAGTGAATAAAACCAAAAGCTACTCACAATTTAATTTTTTAATATTTTAATGGTTCGTGCAAGGTGGCACTATTTGATTTGGATACGAGAACCCAGAAATCAAGGAAAACAGCGGGCCCTCTACACCCGTCAAACGTTGATCACGTCTGACCCTGGATTCGTTGAAAGCGGTGAAGATCCCGCCAAATGATGATGTGGCACCATCTGGGAGCTCGGTGCCTCGGTTTTCATGAGTCAACAGCCGTTCGATTTCGATCGTTGTCCCATGTGAGAAGCCACTGGCACCGACGAAGCTCAAGATTTTAGTGACACCTCACTGGCTTTCTCAAAATTATGTTATGGTCTATGCAGAAAACATCATTCTCATGCAAATTTGAATTCTAGAGAGAGAACATTTTCACCGTTCCAATGAAAGCCGAAGCCGAAACCCTCCCTTGAAGTATGGACATATGTTGTTGCCTCGAGATCACACCATCAACATCAAGCCATCTACTGGGCAATACCCCTACTAGCGTGCAAACATCTTTTGGATTTGACTATGGATTGGTTGAACATTTCTCCCTGAAATGTTTGAATGGTTTGCATTTGAAGATGGTCTCTAAAAGACTTTGATTTGACATCACTAGGTATTCCAAGGCGATAAATTGGTAGAAAGTTAGTCGCTAGTTAGATTCTCTTAGGCATCAACTCTCTAAAACTGCCCTAGAATTTGCCCTAGAACTTGCTCTTGTATGCAAAATATGAATTTATTGTTTTCATGTATTTGTTTTTCTCTGCAATAAAATTTAATTTAATTTTGGACAATTTACAGAAAAGGCAAATTAATTAACTAAAAAAAGAAAAAAAAAATAACATTAATCTCGTGTGTCGTTCAAAAACTAATCACCGTACTCGTCACCTTTCTTTTCCGTTGCTCATATACAAGTGTCATCACATGCACGTCGATGAAAAAGATATCGCTTTTGTCTCGACGCAGATGCCAAAAGAGCGACAGTAATTCGAAAATCAGTGTTGTCGATATTGTATGAAGTTTAAGAAAAGGGCGCTATTACTTTTTTTAATTATTTTAAATCAGCTCATAATTATTTTTAAGCAACACAATAGGGAATGAGCAACAAAAATGCCTAAATTTTGTTGGAAAATATCTAAATTTTTTGTATTATAAAAATGCCAATAATATCTAAATTTTTTGTATTATAAAAATGCCAATAATAAGACATTATAAAATCGGAAAAAATATATATTAACGTGATTTAATAAACAAAAAGGGCCAATCCAAAACGATACCTCGTCGGTGCTTCACTCTAACTGATATAATCCCCAAGTCGGATCCACGTCATCTAAGACCCGTGCCTACTCTTTGGGGCCCACCACTGAGAACCAAGTGGGACCCGCGGGCCAGGTGCATGACCTCGAACCGCAAAACCCCTAACCAACGGAGCTGACGTGGCGAATGTCTTGTCGCTTACCCGATCAACGTACCCCAGCTGGCCCATCTCGAAGGATGACGGGCCAGCGAACCGGATCCGACCACAGATCCGATTTGAAGAACGGGAATCGGGACAACCGAGACAAGACCCGCCAACCAACTATGAATGAGTCGTATCGGGGTTAAGTGCTTTTGTTGAGGGCATTTGATGCATTGGAAACATGGGAAAGAAGTTTTTAGAAATTTATTTTAAGAATTAAGGAAATAAAAACAAAATCAAGATTTCCAAAACCCTTTTGCTGCTGGACTTGGGTTTATGTTTCAAGAAATAAATTTTTCAATAAGAATGAAGGATGAAAAAAGAGAATTGTTGGATTAAGGAATGCTTTGAGAGTCCAAGGATTACTTTTTTCATTTTGAAATTTTTTTTTCACTCTTTTGGATGGAAAGAAATTTCTGAAAACCAACACAAATGTTACTTTTTTTCATTTGATAGGCAGAAAAACTTTTTAAATATTTGGATTTTATTTCTAGTGTTATAGGAAATATCCCGCCCATCAAACGGGCCCTTTCGATGAAAAGCCAACACGCTTCTTAGAGGCCCCTTTTGTTTTGCCAAAACGGGATTTCGATTTAGTTCCATATAGCAACGTTGAAGTGTTTGAGTGACCCTGCCTGTTGCATTTTGAAAATCAAATATGAAAGACAATTTTTCTGGGTAGGCAAGAAGTTAGCAACATATAATAAGACAAGAAGATTGAAGGTCCCCTTACCCTCTAAGTGCCCTTGCCTTTGGAGTCCGCGGTTACGTTAAGACCTAAATGGTGTACAGTATGCCCTTTAAATAAACTAGAGTATCTCGATTCATACGTTGACCCGTCAAGGACTGACGCCATTGAGATAGAAAAAACAATTTTGATTAAATATATTTGTAATTAGTCTAATGCGACTGAGTTTTGAAGTGTCATCCAAACAGTTTGATTGAGGAAAAAAACTTTTTCACAAGTCAAGCCAAACTACGCTAGCTGCTCAACTCATGTCTTCGACGGCACCGCCAATTGGCGTTCTTTGGGTCGCATTGACAATGGTAGGTACGAATGTGGCGAAACCACGTAAGCTTGACTCGGATCCGACCTCAGCGCGGGCCACCTTGATTTGTGTTGTAGCTGAAGAAGTCGGCCAATGTGACCAACTTGGCAAACCGACGTGTTCACTATGCATATAGTCTTTCTAGTATTCGGCATTAGTCACTTCCCACAATCTGCTTTCAACTTGATATGAGCATGTGGAAAGAAATTTTCGGTGTTATGATAAGTATTTATTGCCACATGGGTGCTCCTACCAAACCCCCGTACCGGTATCCACATTCCACGTCATGCCCACGTTGCCACATTATGTTCACATACGTATTTAACAAACGTGGGTACCATTCACTATCCACCAAAATTGTTTATATATATATATATATATAGAGAGAGAGAGAGAGAGAGAGAGAAAGAGAGAAAAAAAAAGAAAAAGAGAGAGAGTGAGTGAATGATGACTCTAATTGTCCAAAAACCACCCAATCATCTAATTATCAATGTTTACTAAATGATTAAGAGAAAAATAAAAAAATGTTTAAACTAATATTAAATAAAGAAAATACTTATCACATTTTCTATTTATTTTAGTTATCCATCATCTTAGATCGAACGGTATAATTTAGATGGTTGGGTGACTTTAAAATATCTAAAGTCACCATTCAACTTCTTTAAGACCAAGAGACTTGATTTTGAGGTTTGCCAAATATGACACTTAAGTCAATTATGTCTGTTGCTCTTTTTTCTTTTGAATGCTCAGTCACAAACATCTAAGAAAGATAAGGATAAGTTTGAAAGTCAAGGTAGGTTCCAGTTCTCTTGTTTATGACTTGGGCACACCTTTTATATATATATATATATATATATAGCTAAAAGGGAGAGAGAGAGAGAGGTCTCCTTTCTAAGTTGTCCGCGTTCATAGAGGTTGAAGGTTGAAACGTTTTCCCACAATAAGAAAAAGGAGGCAAGGAGAAAGAATAGAAAGAAGAGGAAAAATAGAAATAAAATTTTCAAAACTGTAAGGTTTTCATCGTTCAGGTAAGTTGAATATTCAATTTATATTTCACACTTGGAGGTAATTTGTACATTTGGAAAAGCTGAGATACTACTGTTTCATGCTGAGCACATGAAACTTTTGATCACTCTTTATGAAAAGCGTATTACTATTCCTCCAATCTATGTTTGCTTTTTCACCGTCTGGACTCACCACAGTTACCGCAAGATGAAAGAGTAACGACTTCTTATCTCGTGGTAAATGGGTGCCGTTTATTTACCTGCTGAAGTTGAACCAGGACCTACCGGTTAGCTTGTCAGTTGCAGTTGCCTTTATTTCAAACCGGCCAAACTCTAGGGATGGTTCCCCAAAACCGTTTTTTTTCCCTCTATTTTTCATATCCTTCATGCTATCACCATAACGGAGGCCGGTATGAAAGTAATTTCTCGGTTTGAGTTAAACTTTTTTTTATTGAATTATAGTCTCAAAATTTTAACAGATCTTAAAATATAAATATTCAAAATTTTTATTTAGGTGAAGTAAAAATTCTTAAAAGGTGCACATAAATTTTTTTGTTTTTTTAATTTTAAGGGGACGGTAAAAAACCAGAGACGGTGACTGTCACAAAATTAATTTAATATATATATTAACATTTTGATATATTTGATTGTTATATATATAAGTGTTTCAAAGAAATTAAAAGTATTGAATGAGTGCCCCCACGAAAAAATAATTTTGACTTTGCTAATGGCCAAAGCTCTTGTCAGCTCCTTGGTTTTACTCCTGCGGCTCATGTGTGACAATTAGTCCATTGCATTGTGCAAAATCTCATCCTTACTTGGCATAACCTATAATCTCCCCCCTTCTATTTTCTTTTTCATCATCCATAATTTCAAAACATTCACTTATAACAGTAGATCTAAGATGTCTTTATCCCTATACTTTTAATTTTCGTTCCACAATATGATCAAAATCGTTACTTTCCCTTGACTCAACGAAATTGAGTAAAAGGCCCTTTGAATCTTCGGGATGCTAACTGGCTTGATGTTTACTGTCTGTAAATGAGAAGCCATCGTTGAAGCGCGCATAGGCAAAAGAGTTACTGAAAAATAGTTTTTGTGAAAATGTAGAGCTTGGAAAAAGAATGTCGCCGTTCCGTTTGGTTGGAAAAGGACGAACGGAAAACCGCCGCGCAGAAAAAGAGAGAGAAACTTAAAAAACCGGAGGAGGTCGGGTCAGTTACCGTCGGTTTTGGGCAGTTGCCACGTCTCGCCGGGGGTTCGGCGCGGCGTTTTCCGCCGGGGCGGGCCCCGCCGTCCGTGCGAGTCGCCGGTCTGAGATTTCCCTCGTGAAGGAGGGGGTCGGCCCAGGGTGGGGCCCACCTAAAAGACAGTTGACCGGTTTTCTTCCTGTGAAGAGGCTCACGTGGCGGCAGCGAAATCCCTGCTGCAGCGGATCTCCTGTCCCCTTCCCCCCCGAGCCAACCAACCACGTGGTGGGCCTCCAAGGGCGTTTCTGGAAACACGCTTTTTCTCTCTCTCTCTCCTCCCTCCTCCAATCCTTTCTTCCTTTCTCCTCCTTAATTTTCAGACCTCGGTAAGGTGCCGAGTCTGCCGACACTTGGGCACCTGAGTTACCACCTTTCACTTTCATATATATATATATATATATATAATAAGATTTAAATCTAATAAATAATATTAAAATTACCATAAACTAGCACAATAAATTATTAGAATATTCAAATTTGCCAGTTGACTAATAATTATAAATATGGCATAGAAAGTATCATACATTGTTCCTAAGAGCACAATAAACTGTTACCGCATCATATACCATTGCTAATGATCCTTACCAACGTGGTTTTTTTGTGATAATTTTAAAATTTTTGGACATCTAGTATCGTTTGACATCGACAGATTTGAAATTCCTTTATATATATATGTATATATATATATATATTTGTTTTTTAGTGTATATATATATATGTCTTTTAGTTTATATTAATACGTAAAATTTTTAATATTTGAAATTATAGATGGTTTTTCGATGACTTCATGTATTGAAAATGCATCAGTCTTCATTGCTTTTGATTGGGTGAACTGAGCAGCATATGCAAAATCTTTTTACATTTGACATATGCCTTTTATCTAAAAGTAATATAAGCTTTACGTAAAATTGGTCTGCCAAACAAAGTAATTTCCCATATTTCTTTACGCAATTTAACATGCGGATTTTTCACTTCCGAGAAAAACAAGAAGGCATTAATTTTTACACATATTTCTATTAAACGAAGAACGGTAAGTACATACATCAATTTAAATCAAACAACAATTGCTTGTTATTGAAATTTTTGGTAGGGCATTACCAAAAAAGTTTTATACGAGGCAGAAAGACTTACGGGGTGTGATTATTGTACTTACAATTAGAAAAGTAAAAATAAGGTGCGAAAAAGATGTAGGATCATATGGTCCTTCCACTTGGGGAACAACTAGGAATATAATTTTATATAGGTGCAGTTTGGGTAACTACTTCTTAACTGAAAGAACTACTTATTATAAAAATTGCAATTGGCGACATAAAAATAAAATTTTATGTAAAGAAGTTATGATTGTGTACTTTTATATAGCTATAAAGATTCCGACCTTTTATTAATAACACACCATGTGTATGCGCATTGGTCTGGTAGAAGATATTTCTTGGTCACTGAACCATATTTTGTATACATATTTTTTTACACCCTTTATATACTGTTCCCTTTACAAAAATCTTTCCTACTATGATATGAAACGTGAAATTAGCTTTCCCATTTGACAATCTTGAACAAAATTCCGGCATGTAAATAGAAATTCAAAAAAAATGTACCCAATATCTTCTCATTTATACGTAAGAGAAAGAAAACAGATTGTTATGGTTATATCTTTTATATCTTTTCTTGACATGGCCCATTGCCAATGCTTGCTCCTCAAATGAATATTTCAATCCCATTACTCGAACGAACTAAAAGACAGATCTCTTTCTCCTGAGGTCTAAGGCTGCGTCCGTGTCAGTTTGATATATATCAAATAATATAGTGCATCTACCCATTGACAGGAAAGCATAACACTTATAAAAATCAAACTGAAGACTCAAGCTTTCACGGACACCAACGCGACAGTTAAATGGTGTTCAAAATATTCTATGCTGCTCTGGTTTTTGTTTTTGAGATAGCACCAATCTAATGGTGTTCAAAATCTATGAATTCAAGGGAGATTGAACTTATATGTAGTCAAAAATTTATAATATCTTCAGCAAGCGGCTTTGAAATGGTTCAAAATCTATGAATTCAAGGGATATTGGACTCACATGTAGTAAAAAATTTAGAATATCTTCAGCAAGCGGCTTTGAAATTTAAATTTCTCAATCAATTGGAGTTATATCCAGGCACATTGCCTGGCCCCTCTCCCCAAAAGGTGTGCCTGCTATTAAGGCAGCCACATGCTTGCGTTGGCGAAGAAGACATTCTACATGTGCATAGTTGCAGAAGTATCAAAGCTTCCAACCTTTTGAATTGTCCCGTCACTATAGGCCCCTCCAACACCAGAATCATTACAGACCTGTTTGGTTTAGCTTCTTGGTCCAAAGGACTGAAGCAATAGGACCAAGCAGAGGCACATGAGTACACTGCTGCTTGTGCAGGTGGACACAGTTAGTGAGAGATGTTTCTCAGTGTTTTCCTTTTCTTCTCGCTCAAAAAAGGAAGAAAACACAAGCATGTGATGGTTCGTTGCCATCGAAGACATTAAGTGCTTTTTCTTTTTATACGTTTTTCTTTAATCTTCCTGTAAAATTGGTGTTCGGATTCTTAAGCTTTTTTCTTTCTGACAAGCCATAAATTTTCGTTTATTTTTGGACTTTTCACAGGTGGCCATATATATATATATCAGAGAGAGGTCAAGATCGAGAAAGAGAGAGATTAGTAGGAATCCTATTGGTCATTGATTCATCAATGCATTAAGCTGCGTGCGTGAGACATTCAGATGGATGGACGGCTGAAGAATTTGAGTTTTTTTTGCTCTTTTTCTCTCTCTCTGTCTCTCTCTCTCTAAAATGATGAGAAAAAAAAAAACTCCATTATACTCACTTGGTCCACATGGGTAATTATTGTTGCATTTTCATTTAAGTGGGGTGGTTGTGTAACTTCCTTTTCTTTCAAACTTACTATTGTTTTGTTCTATTGAAAAATCTGCTTGGGATCAGGGTGTAAGAGACAAGAACAGGAATATAAATTATGGGAGATGCATGGCTTTGGTTTTGCTTTTGTTTTTTCCCCCTTTATTTGAGAGTCGATCTGTCTGGGAGCATTAATCATGCCATGTGATTGATTGCTTCACCACAGTGTCAGGTGCCACTGTTCGATAGTCTGTTCACAAGGACTCAATGATGAAGCCCTCTAATGCACTTAGGCGCTCTACATTTGGCTTTGCATAGGCCTCTCCAGCTCATCTTCGCAGCGCCAAGCTTTTGGCATTACTTGAGCTTTCAAAAATTGTGATGTGTTTGCTTATAGATCATGTATATAATTGATTTCTACGTGTAATACTAATTGACAAGACCTCATTGGTAGATCTTATGCATTGCAAACCCGTTTGCATGGTTACGGATCAGAATCCATTAGTATATGAAAGTATAAAGAAGCGCTTTCATTGTTGTGGAATAAGAAGTCTTCGTATCTTAGTGCATGTATTTGATTGATTCCGAGATATTTGAAGGGGATCTACTTTTTGAGGAATATGAGTCGAAGCATCATTTTTCTATATCGTGCAGTGTAGTTGGTCAGACTAGTGCACTATGAAAGTTTGGTCATCAGATCGATTCTTATAAATGTTATTCATCAAAACTTCAAATAGCGGATACATGATACTTTACTTGATAGATATATCACAGTCCACCCACCCAGACTTTCAAGCAGCCCTAAACCCCATAGACATAGAGAAAGGGGAAGAAGCTTCGACCTTTTTAGGGTATCCCCTGTATCAGTAATCATCCGTAGACAACAGATGGTCGGACAGAAGTTCAAACTTGTAAGGTAAAATTAATGTCATCCATACACCAACGTCACCTTATTCACCTTTTTGGGAGTTCAAGTTACCTAATTAACTTGAAAATTTTGTATTGCTTGGCATTTCATATCGATGGTGATCAAGTCAGTGCCTACCTGATAGGTTAAACAAATGCAGCCAGGTCACGACCTTTGCCGTTGTGCTAATGCTCGATGATAGTACCGAAGTTAATTTGTAGCATGTCTTGCTACTTAACTGCAATTTAATTGATATCAACTGTGATACATCTAAAAATATATTATTTTTACAAGTTTACGGCATTGGTCATGAGTAATCAACATTCAGTTTGAGTATGATTAATTTGCATTCAGATGTATGAGAACTCCAAGATTTAGGGTTTGATCTTCGTCATGATCATACCTGTGATAGCCGGTTCAATCTCTTACCAGTTACTACTTACAATCATACTCCATGTTCTAGCGGTTGGTGGTTTCTAATAAGAATGCAAGAAAGCATTATTGGAGGACACACACTCTTTGTCCAATAAGGTCTTCTATCTAGCGTTTGGTGAGCATCAGGTGCTTTGGGAATAGGACGTTCTTGGAACGGTGTTACCAACATAGTTGGAAAACCCGTGACTCGGACTCGGATCAGTGAATGATCGGGCCACTAGGTCAGCGAGTTGACTCGTCGACTCGGTCGAATATTCAAGTAACCATAATGTAAATTACTGCAGCTGAATCGAACGAGTCGAGAGAGGGTCAGCACAAATCAAGGCCGAGTCAAGGCAAGCCAGGCCAACCTTGACTCGTGGCTGGATTTGTTGGCGATCTGAGCTGACTCAGACGATTCTCGAGTCAGCCCAGCGAGTTTGCCAATACCAAACGCCCTTGCAAGCACTAACTGACTAGATCATAGTTCCTTCCAACAAAAAGAGAGAGAGTGAGAGAGAAGTGGGGGGAAGAGACGATGACAATAGCCAGTTGATTTTCTTCCATAATGGCACTCCTAATCCCACAATTAATACTTTTCAATATCATCAAGATAACACTTTTTAGGAATCAAATTGAAGAGGTGACTATAACACGCCACCCAACCCAACTAGTTGTGCTACCCATCACTTGGTATATCCCTTGGATTGGCATTCCATGACTTCATTAAATTTTCTCCAATTATAGAGCCTGCTTGGTGAGAGTTTTGCCTGCCAGGCTAGGTAAATAGCTGGGTTAAAGGCTCCAAGTTGAAGAAAGTTTAGAAGCAATGCTTTAGAGGTTGTTTGGCAACATTAACATATTGTTCAATCCTATTTCATGAATTTACCACAAAAAACATGATAGATTTATGGAATAATCATTAAAGTGTTGCCAAACAACCCCTTAGGTGTGTAGGTCTTTATCAAAAAGCAGCAGTTTGAATTCTGTTTGGGGTTGCAGTGGACGAGCACTGAGAATTAATTTGTCATGAGGAGACGATAGTATTATGTCATGGTAATGAAACGGATAATCACCAATTGGCAAGAGAAACGGATGAGGATAAACACCAATTGGCAAGATCGCAGATTGCGTCGGTTACAACAAAGGCCAAATCAGCCAGGCCACAGATTGCATTGGATATTAATGGGATTGCGTTGGATATTAATGCAAGAGATAATAAAGGCAAGATAGCTATGGATATTCATGATGATTTGGGGAAGATTCATCCAAGGAAGAGTAAGTCGGTTAAGGAAGATGGCGATCCAGAGATGCAACAGCCCAACAAAGCAAGTCAATCTAAAACCGACAATCATATTAAAGATTCTTGTACAGCTCATAAGAGCAATCATGATAAGGATCTAATCTCTCCTAAGATCAAGGAGAAGCCTAACGTGTAAAGCATTATAAATAGTGGAAAACCTCTCCACCAAAAGTGTGGAAGGACCCCCTCTCGTGGACGTAGGTGAATTTACACCGAACCATGTAAAATCTTCTTCTTTCTCACATGGTATCAGAGCAATAGGGTCTTGGGCCGTGAGTCTCTTCAAGCTTTTTGTATTTTCTCAATGGCTTCTATTGTGACCCCTTCTTACCCATACCCTTACAACTTAAAGGTCACAAATTTTGTGACCATTAAGTTGAACCAAACCAATTTTTTGATATGGAAAACTCAGCTGCTTGGACTTATTGAAAGCCAAGATATGACTGAGTTTATTGAAGGAGAGACGGCTGCACCTGAACCCACAATCAAGCGTACCAAGGAAGATGGTACGGTGGAGGAACGAGTGAATCCAATCTATCAAGCATGGCGAAAATCAGATCGACTATTGCGTGGATGGATCACCGGCACTCTCGCAGAAGAGGTCATGGGCACGATTATTGGCCTTCAGACGTCTAAAGAGGTATGGCACACTCTCATGACACATTTCTCTCATAAATGTCAAGAGAGGGAACACTTGCTTATGCAAAAACTTCAGACTTATAAGAAAAGAAGTTTATCTATTGCTGATTACATCTGTGGGTTCAAGAAAATTTGTGACGAGCTTGCAGCCATAGGCAAGCCTATAGAGGATCATTCCAAAGTCTTTTGGCTTCTCAGTGGATTGGGACAGGAATACGAGTCCTTTACCACCACTATGATGAAACCCCCAACGCCATCTTACATGGACGTAGTAGCTTTACTTCAAAGTCATGAAACTATGCGAAGCATGTATCATGAAGAAACCAGCCAGCAGGTTGCGTTTTACAGCAAAAAGTATTCAAACTCCAAGTTTAGAACAAACAAGAATCAGTTTTTTAACTCAAAAGGGCGAGAGTTCATACAGGCAGCCCAAGGTAGAGGACAAGCAGTCCAAGGTGGTGGACGGTTTCAGTCAAACCAAAACAGAAATGGAGGGCAAGGAGAGAACCAAAGTAAGGACAAAGGTGTTCGTTGCCAAATCTGCCACAAATTGAATCACAATGCTGCGAATTGCTGGCACCGATTCAATCACGCCTTTCAAGCGCAAGAAGTTCAACACGCCTTGGCAGCAATGAAGGTAGCCGACGGTCAAGATAACAAGTGGTTTCCCGATACAGGCGCATCCACACATATAACATCTGATCCAGGTAACCTTACAAACTTTACTCAGTATCATGGTAATGATCAAATTATGGTAGGAAATGGTGAAAAGTTGAATGTTACTCATATTGGAAATACTGATATTCAAAATGGGGAAAGACGTCTTATTCTCAACAACGTGCTAGTTGTGCCTCAAATTAAGAAGAATTTAGTCTCAGTCAGCCAGTTAACATCTGAATATCCATATGTTTTTCAATTGTCTGCTGATGGGTTTTTTGTTAAGGACAAGAGGAACAACCGACTGATAGCATCGGGCAGTAGAGCTGGAGATCTTTATGCGTTCCAAGAGACACCCAAGGATCAACAACATGCAGTTTTCTTTTCCAGTAGATTTCAATCAGCAAATAAAGAGACATGGCATCAACGTTTGGGCCATCCTCATCGTCAGATAGTTGATTTTCTTGTTAGCAAAAATAACATTGAGGTGAGTGGACCTCAATCAAGAATGGGCATTTGTTCTAGTTGTCAAATCGCCAAGATGTGTCGGTTGCCATTCCTTCCAGTAGAAGATCATTCTCAAATTTTTCTTGAACGTGTTCATTGTGATTTATGGGGACCAGCCCCTATCATGTCTTCACAAAAATTTCAATTTTATGCTATATTTGTTGACGAGGCTACAAGATTTGTTTGGTTATATCCTCTCCGGCACAAATCTGAACTTTGTCAAGTGTTTATGGATTTTCATAAATTAGTTGAACGACAATTTGAGACAAAGTTAAAAATTTTTCAGACTGACGAAGGGGGTGAATTTAATAGCCGTATCTTAGCAATTTATTTGCGAAATAATGGCATTCAACATATTAAGTCATGCCCCAAAACGCCACCACAAAATGGGTTGGCTGAACGGCGTCACCGGTCCATCGTTGAATTAGGCCTCACCATGATGTTTCACTCTCACGTACCCATGAAATATTGGGTCGATGCCTTCCTAACGGCTGCGTGGTTGATCAATCGGCTTCCTACTCCCACCTTGCATATGAAATCACTTTTTGAGTGTGTGTTTGGGAAGAAACCAGATTATTCTTGTCTTCGTATATTTGGGAGTCGTTGTTTTCCTTACTTGAGAGATTATGCCAAACATAAATTTGAGCCAAGATCATTACCATGTGTCTTTTTGGGGTATAGTTCTATTCATAAAGGATATCGATGTTTATATCCTCCTACTGGTCGAGTATATATCTCACGACATGTAGTATTTGATGAAGCTTATTTCCCTTATCACAAGCCTGGAATATTATTCTCAAAGGTTGAACAACAGCTACATCCTGCCACCTTCAATGATTGGACAGAACCTCCTCATGATGTTACTAACTTGCCTGGTACGCAACACATTGACTCTTATGATACTTCTGCTCGTATGCATCATGAAGAGATTCCAACTCAAGAAGCATCAACAACTAGTTTGGCTATCTCGGACGTTCATGCATCCTCCATGCATCAACCAACTGCAGGAGAATTGACGTCTTCGTGTGATGAGCCCTTACATCAAGACAGTCAAATTCTCACACCAGCTGAGTTATCTCCAAATGCTGATACAACAGGGGAAGCACATGACGAGTCCATTCATACTTCATCAAATTCTCATGCTATGGTTACTCGAGCAAAGGCTGGTGTTACCAAGCCCAATCCTCGATATTTTCTCACTGTGAGTATTCCATTAGAACCCATAACGATGAAAGATGCCTTAATGCATGATGGTTGGGTGGCAGCTATGAAAGAAGAACTAAATGCCCTCCACCACTGTAAGACTTGGACTCTCGTTCCTCGGCAGCCAAACATGAATGTGGTAAGTACACGCTGGGTTTTCAAAACAAAATTAAAAAGCAATGGTACTTTGGAACGCTTGAAGGCCAGACTCGTCGCTCGCGGGTTCACTCAAATTCCCGGCATTGATTTTATGGAAACATTCTCTCCTGTTATCAAACCGGCTACGATTCGCATTGTCCTCCCATTGCATTAACCAACAATTGGGACATCCGGCAGCTAGACATCAAAAATGCATTCCTCCATGGCAACTTAGATCAAACAGTTTTTATTGAACAGCCTCCAGGGTTCGTTGATACATCCAAACCAACACATGTTTGTCGCCTTCATCGAGCACTTTATGGACTTCACCAGGCCCCTCGAGCTTGGTATGATCGCTTTGGTTCATTCTTATTGACAAAAGGGTTTTATACAAGCATCTCTGATTCCTCTCTGTTCGTCTATCGAGAAGCCCAAGGTACTATATTTCTCCTCCTCTATGTTGATGACATCATATTAACAGGGAGCAACAACATCCTTCTTCAACAGTTTGTCAATGAGCTTAGTACTGAATTTGCCATGAAAGATCTTGGATACCTTCATCATTTTTTGGGTATAGAAGTTGTTCAAACCCATTCTGGACTCTTCTTAAATCAAAAGCGATACGCCTTTAGTCTACTTGAACGTGCAAAACTGCTCGGCTGCAAACATGTCATCACTCCTTTGATTCAACACTATCAACCTCCTAGTGATGATAAACTCTTTCCGGATCCAACTTTATTTCGGAGTCTAGTTGGAGGACTACAATACTTGACGTTCACTCGACCTGACATATCGTTCAGTGTTAATTATGTCAGCCAGTATATGCAAACACCAAAGAATAGTCATTTCCAACTTGTGAAGCGTATACTTCGCTACATTCATGGCACCATTTCTGATGGCTATATTCTTTCCCCTCAGAAGGATTTTCGGCTTCATGCTTTCTCTGATTCTGACTGGGCAGGATGTCTAGACACTCGACGCTCTACTACCGGTTATTGCACTTTCATCGGAACAAATTGCATCTCCTGGACTGCTAAGAAACAGCCTACTGTTGCTCGATCGACGACTGAAGCTGAGTATCGATCTATGGCATCTGCCGCCGCTGAACTTACGTGGATTACATATATTTTGAAAGATCTTGGAATATACTTGGCCTCTGCACCTACCTTATATTGTGATAATATGTCTGCACTACAGGTTTCTATTAAGCCAGTTTTTCACTCTCGAATGAAACATGTCGAATTAGATTATCACTTCCTTCGTGAAAAGGTTGCACTTGGTCAGCTTACTACGCATTTTGTGCCTTCCTCCCAACAACTTGCTGATATATTTACCAAGGCACTGTCAAGCCATTCTTTCAATACACTTCGCACCAAACTGGGCCTCACTAAAGCCCCGCCCAGTTTGAGGGGGGATGAAACGGATAATCACCAATTGGCAAGAGAAACGGATGAGGATAAACACCAATTGGCAAGATCGCAGATTGCGTCGGTTACAACAAAGGCCAAATCAGCCAGGCCACAGATTGCATTGGATATTAATGGGATTGCGTTGGATATTAATGCAAGAGATAATAAAGGCAAGATAGCTATGGATATTCATGATGATTTGGGGAAGATTCATCCAAGGAAGAGTAAGTCGGTTAAGGAAGATGGCGATCCAGAGATGCAACAGCCCAACAAAGCAAGTCAATCTAAAACCGACAATCATATTAAAGATTCTTGTACAGCTCATAAGAGAAATCATGATAAGGATGTAATCTCTCCTAAGATCAAGGAGAAGCCTAACGTGTAAAGCATTATAAATAGTGGAAAACCTCTCCACCAAAAGTGTGGAAGGACCCCCTCTCGTGGACGTAGGTAAATTTACACCGAACCACGTAAAATCTTCTTCTTTCTCACAGGTAAATGTGCACTTCCTAAGATAGTGATTCATATATGTATAAGAAACTCAGTGGCGCCAGTGGATCTACTTTTGTGTTCCACATGGACAAATAAATGCAACATATTTGTCATGCATCAAAGATTTAACTAGAATATTCGTTATGGAAGGATGCATGTGATCTCGTTACTCTGCCCCACCACATGACTTGAGCCCATGCTCATGCATTTCTTGAGTTTCCAATTCCTTTTAAAGCTGTTGGCAATAGTGACAAAACTGTTATCCATGAATCTGTTTTAATCTATTGTGCTATTGAGAACTCGGTTTTTCTTAAGCATGAGGTTCTCTCAAACCTAGTTTTGATTTCACAAACACTAAAAAAAAAAAAGGCAATGTGAAGGCAAAATGAAGTCACGCTTTTCTCTTTCATAATTCGTCAAGTGTGAGTCCCTGAGAAAAAGTAAAAAAAGTGACCATCTTCACATGTATGTGGGCATGCAAGAGCGTCTAAAGCTGGGCACTAGGCCGGGTTGCTGGTGGGTAGGTGGTACCCTGCGCGACTAGGGCCCAGGCCTGGGCCTGGAAAAAAGGGCATTGCGCTGGCCCAATAATTTATCAGGCTGGCCCGATTGGGCTCGATAATTTTTTTAATATTTATTTTATTAAATTATATATATATTTTATTATGATTAATTATATTTATATATTATTTTACATTAAAAATATATATACTTTTAATTTAATCGAGCTCGGGCTCGAGTTTAAGTGTGGTCTTTTAATTTAATCGGGCTCGGGCTCGAGTTTAAGTGCATCCACACGCATGGGAGACACAAATATGTGCACCTAAATGCGTGGGTACAAGAAGATAAGATGCTTCATTGATTCCTAGAAACCAAAGCAAGATTTGTGGCTCATAACTCCGAAACCAGCTACGAAGATGTGGTTGATGTGTGGGTACAACTAAAATGTGCACTATTTGATATTGGCATGGAAAACGAGGACACTATCTTTTCAAAAGAGTATCGCATTATTATGATAAAACAGCCATGCAAGAAGCATGATCAACATAACATATAAAGAGATCAGCAGAGGAGCTAGAAATTTTTTTTAAAAGGGATACCCTTTGCAAAATTTTATATATGAAGGCGTATTTATATATATAGCAGACCAGATATTTAAAAATATTAATTAAAAATAAAAAAGCCTTAAGCAAAGTGAGGCACCTATCGGAGAACTGCTGCTTGGGGGATACAGCCCCACCCTTTATTGACAAAAATTGGCCTTATACAGGCAAAAATGGGATCAGTTCTTACAGAATTTCATTCCACAAAACGAAACAGAGAACTAAAACTCCTTTACAAAGTTAGGTACCTCAGAAGCCATGCATTTACCATGAAAATTGATGGAATGAATAGGTTTTTGAAAATTTTAGAAATTCCCCCTTTCAAATGAACAAATAGTTGGGTTTATACGACTAAGGTTTATCCGATGCTACATAAAAAAAAAATGTGTTTTTTGGGTGATCATCTTTTGTAACATAATTTTTAAATTCATGCTATATGTTAAAAACCATAGATTTAAGGTCGGATGAAGGGGTGGTTTAAAGATCTCAAATCACCGCTGATCTAAGATCCACAACGAAACAAACACAACCAAATGGTTTTCTTTTAAGCATACGGTTGGACCAAATATTAGTAATAGGAACAACAATGAAGTCTTTTATAAATATGGCCTAAGGGCTGGGGCATGCAAATTTATGAAACAATTTGCTACTATTCTCTTTGCCAAACGAACTCAAAAGAACACCAAATCGTTGCTAACATTCGCATCAGTATGCATGAGATTAATGTTTTTCAAATAAATCTCTTGATTAAGAAAACAGCAAAGCAAGCAAAAAATGGTAAAAACAAGAATAATTTGATAAGCAAATAAATGAAAATTTCATGATAATATTTCGTCGCATGACATTCAGAATTCTTATTCTCTTAAACTCTCGATTTTTTGCACTTTTCGCAGTTTCCTCACTGCACTATTTCACGATAAATCCTCAACAATTCAAAATATTTCTCAGAAATGTAACTTGCTAGTTATTCAACATAAGAAAAAAAGTTTAAAAATTTGAGACTTTGTGTCTTTCTCTTTATTAATTACGCTCAATTGACGATCATTTAATGAATAGTTTGATAACTTTAAAAGGTAATATTATAATTAAAAAATTAGTTGTCAGATACAGTTTTCTTTTCTCTTCTTTTTTTTTCCTCTCTTTCTAACACACACACACATATATATATATAAAGAGAGACAGAGAGAGAAATGGTATGGGTGTTAAAGTGAAACAACTGAGGATTCACATTGTGACTGCTGCAGACAGTTGCTTGTGCCAGCTTATGAAATTTGTTTTATTTTTATATATAAACTTCATTAATTTTCCATCTTCTTTACATATAACTGCCGCTTAAATTTTGAAATCTAATATTACGCTGCTGCTTAACCAGAAATTTGCGGCTACGCCACTAAGCAGGATGCAGCGAATATCAAAGGTTTATTTTTTTCGGCGAACTTGCTTACTGGATTTATAGCTTGCGTTCGACATTACGAAGGTGAAGACCCAGCAGATGATCCCATACGCGTTTGCTAGAAAACACCTCAAAAAGAGGGACGCAAGTTTTGAGTCATGAGTTTGAAGGTGCAGGTGGAAATGGCAATTCGTTTTCTCAAATAATGATTCTAATTGTCTAGCTCGTTTGGCTGTTATGAGGGAAAAACAGGCTCCGAATATGCGAGAACATAGAGCATATAGATTTATCACTGGGTTAGAGGAATCCCCACCGAGCCAATAGAAAAAGAGGAAGAATGTTAGTCGCCATGAAAAGCCAAGGCTGTCACATGGGCCATGTTCGCGATCATGGCGGCCTTTTTCTGCTACAAGAGATGCCAATTTGGCATGCTGCTGTCTATATGGGTAGATACCCCGAATAATTCGAAGTCTCTTTTCAAGGTCCAACTTTGTCTTCAAATGTGAAAACTGAGCAATGTTCATTTGAATCAAACTGATGACAGAACTTTCACCGGCTCTCCAGCTTAACCAATATGCTAACTTCAAGATATTTTACCATTATGAAACAAGAAACAGACGTATGTATGTTTTGATTTCACAAACACTAAAAAATGCAATATGGAGGCAAAATGAAGTGTCATCCTGACACGCTTCTCTCCCTCATAATTCTTCAAGCGTGATTGTAGAAAAATATATAAAAAAAAAGTGATCTATCTTTACATGTATGTGAGCATGCAAGCGCGCCCACACACATGGGAGACAAATATATGCACGTCAATGCGTGCGTACACAAAGATAAGATGCTTCATTGATTCCTAGAAACCAAAGCAAGATTATCAGTATCGCATTATTATGAGAAAATGGCCTTGCAAGAAGCACAATCAACGTATAAACAGATTACTCGAGCCAAAAAAAATTAAATTTTTTTGGAGGGGATACCCTTCACAAACTTTTATATATGAATGGGTATATATAAAAGCCTTGAGAGCACCAGCTCATATGTGACTCCGACTGCGAAACAGATTGAACGTTGCTTTCTTTAGAGAATCAACAAAGTTAGGTACCTTTCAGAGAACTGCTGCTTGGGGGATACAGCCCCACCCTTTATTGACAAAAATTGGCTATGTACAGACAAAAATGGGATCACTTCTAACAGAATTACTTCCACAAAACGAAACAGAGAACTAAAACCCCTTCACAAAGTTGGGTTCCTTAGAAGCCATGCATTTACCATGAAAATTGATGGAAGGAATAGGTTTTTGAAAATTTTAGAAATTTTTCCTTTTCAAATGGGCAAATAGTTGGGCTTATTAAGACTAAGATCGATCTCAGGTTACATAAAAAGGTGTGTTTTGGGAACCCTCAAAGCATTTTTCTCTCTCTCAATCTCTCTCTCTCTCTCTCTCTCTATATATATATATATATATATATATATATATATATATATATATATATATATATATATATATATATAGAGAGAGAGAGAGAGAGAGAGAAATGCTATGGGTGTCAAAGTGAAACAACTGAGGATTCACATTGTGACTGCTGTGGGCAATTACTTGTGCCAGCCTATGAAATTTGTTCTATTTTTATACATAAACTTCATTAATTTTTCATCTTTTTTACATATAACTGCCACTTAAATTTTGAAATCTAATATAACACTGTCGCTTAACCAGAAATTTCTGGCTGCGCCACTAAGCAGGATGCAGCGAACATCAAAGGTTTATTTTTTTTTGGCGAACTTGCTTACTGGATTTATAGTTTGCGTTCGACATTACGAATGTGAAGACCCAGCAGATGATCCATTGAGTTTGAAGGTGCAGGTGGAAATGCCAATTCGTTTTCTCAATAAAGATTCTAATTGTTTAGCTCTTTTGGCTGCTATGAGAAAAAAACAGGGTCCGAATATGCGAGACCATAGAGCATATAGATTTATCACTGGGTCAAAGGAATCCCCACCTTGCCAATAGAAAAAGAGGAAGAATGTTAGACGCCATAAAGAGCCCAGGTTGTCACACGGGCCATGTTTCGCATGGCTGCTGTCAATATGGGTAGATACCCCGAATAATCCGAAGTCCTTTTCCTCTACCTCTACCTCCAAGGTTCAACTTTGTCTCCAGATGTGAGTGAGCTTACTGTTACTTCCTTTTAACTCAGTAATGCTCATTTGAATCTAACTGATAACCAAACTTTTCACCGGCCCTTCAGCTTGACCAACATGCTAACTTGAAAATGTTATACCATTACTTTATATATATATATATATATATATATATATATATATATATATATATATATATATATATATATATGAATTGCATATTTGGTACGTGTAGCTGTTTTCTGGTACCCATGGTTAAGTGACAAAGTAAATTTGTTTCCCTAGAAAGAGAAACACACGCTAAGCTGTTCTAGTTTCAAAAGTTAGAAGATGGATTTGGCATTTAAGTAACTAAACCTAAGAAGAATGTTAATACTGATTGTGTGTATATCCCAGCCGCTCTTAGCAGAGATATAGATTTTGGCCGGTAGGAACGCTAGTTCAATAATCTTAATGTTTTTAGGGGCACTTATATATATAAACAATCAAATATATGTGAGACTGGTGTTGGCAGTCACTCACACTATCCACCATGTGGCTGGTGTTGGCAGTCACCCACACTATCCACCATGTGGCTCCGCCACTGAGATTGCTAAGTCAGGATAAAAACTAGATCCTTTAAATTTTTCATAAAAATATATTTTGAATGAAACAAAAACATCATAATATTTTTATAAAAACTAATTTGCTATAACAATTTTGTTTCAGTTTAAATTGCTTTTATGAATAATGAGGATTTTCCATGGCCAAAAATTTGACGTTATGTGAGTCGTTTAGTTTTATTCATTATAGAAATGCAATCAAACAAAAAATTTTATATGTTTCCCATCGAGATCATATCTATAGGATTAGATCTCAAAAGAAAACACCTGAATAGTTGCATTTAACAAGTCTGGTTTTTGTAGCTAGCTGAACGGTTTAGGACCTACCAATTACTTTATATATATATATATATATATATATATATATATATATACATTTTTTGTCGCCGTAAATAGGAAGAGAAAGAAAAAATAATGAATGATGTAAAATCAAATCCAATCACATCAGTCTTTTCATCTTCACAAAATGAAAAAAACAAAAGACAGGGGAGTAGTCACTTGTGGCCCGTTCATATATATATAAATCGCTGAGTGTCTCTAACAAACCATAATTACCATTATATATATATATATATATATATAAAAAAGGAGAGAGAGAGAATCTTTTGTATGCAATAGGACTGTACATCACTAAATCATGTGGTCCAACATATATTGTCAGAAATAATGGCACTGACTATGCACCGATTGATATAACCACAGTTTAATCTAAACAAAGTGGGGCATGTGAAAGGTACATGCTAACCAACACGTATAAATTATAAATAACGTTCTGAAAGTTAACATGCACCTAGCCACGTTTTGCAGATATATGTATTTATTGGCATGTTGGTACAGCCCCTTTGAAATACTTAAAATTAATTTCGGAATTGATACACTGTTCCATGTTCAGATGGTTATTGTAATTTAATACTTAACTAAATTAATGTGCTGTTTTCATGTAACTAATAAGAAAAGGATAACCGAATTTTTAATCAAAAACTACAGTTACTTACATCTAATTTTTCTATCTTCAATTAAAATGAACATGCAATTGAATCTAATTAATATCACATCATTTGCATAATTTAATTGTTGTTATTCATATAAGTGGACCATTTCCAAGTGCACAAAGCAACAAACTTAATGATCTCGTATAATTTCAGGGGCGGAGGGAGGGGGGGGGCCGCCTAGGCCATGGCCCCACCCTGGCAAAATGAAAAAAAAAAATTTACATTGAAAAAAAAATTATTTTTTAATTACTCTATGTATTTTTAGATTTAAATTTAGTTTGGCCCTACCCAGATCCAGAGGTTGGACTGCTCTGGCTCTGCCACTGTATAATTTCATCCAGATCATGTCATACTTGAGACTGCAGTGTGTGTATATACAATAACGACAAGTTATATACATATATAAAGAATTCAGATTTGATTGTTTTAGTTGTGCTGATCGGATATAAGCATGTGTCGGTGTTTCTGCATCTGAACATGCAACAGTATATATAGAAGCACGAATTTGTGAGTACACGTCTAATACAAGCTCTCATCTCTCTCTTTTTCAAAAAGTTTAAGACACAACCATTCTATTAGAAATTCTCACCTCAAATTGATTGGAAAAAGGGACATTGCTTAGAGTTGAATTATGGGGTTATTCTGTTTCTTCTTCTTATTTTACTTCTGTTGTAGGATCATCCTTCTGTTTTCTAGTGAAAGATATTTAAGGGGGTCAATCCTATCGATCGATGCAAAGTATTGGTCTATGGCATTTACTAAAATCGATTTAGTTGCTTTAGATTCTTCAAGAGTTAGTGTCATCCTTCTGTTTTCTAGTGAGAGATTAAGAAGGTAAATCGTAACGATTTAAAGTCGACTTAGTAATTGCTTTAGATTCTTCAAGACATCGGAGTTAAGATTTTGCATACTCCTACACCTTATTCTGACAAGTTGAGTGACCAAAATCCGAGTCCACAGTTGCTCGAAACGTATCCAAATGGACTTCCACTATGTTAGAGAGATGGTTACTTATGGAAATCGAGTTACCATGTTCGTTCAAAATTCGCACAAACAAATAGTAGTTATATTGACAAAAGCGTTGGAAAAAACACAGTTCTAATTGAGCCTGGCAGACAAACTTAAGCCTCTGCAGATGGCTTCGGTTTTGACATGAAGTATTATATACAAGGGTAAGTTTTATCAAGAAACATGATAAGGATCAAAATGACAACTACTTTGGTGTTATCGCTTCAGTACTTAACTCCATTAATAAGCACTAAGCTGCTGAATCCCATGATAATGAACCGTGCAATATCAAGGGGAATCGTGAACAACAGAAAACGATCAGGAGAGCTGAGGCAAGAAACACAGGAAATGACAAGGAAAGCAATAAACCAAACTCTTTTACCACTGAGATCGCACACAAATTCAAAGTCCTGATTTAAAAGGTTGTCAGGATAATTGCAGAACCTGATTGATTGACATCCTGCCTTTATCATGTTTTGTTCATTAAGTTGCATTTGATTTCCCACAGATCTAAGTCGGAGGAGATCGAGATCAGGAACAGCTGAAATCCACCGTTTTAACGAACTGTAGGTTTCAGCTTGAACCTCCAGCATGGATCTCAAATCCACACTACGTTGTAAAAAGTACAGATTTAAGGTCCAACCGAAAAGGAGGGAGGTCAGACCTCAAAATGGAGGACCTGGGTTCTGTGGTGATCTACAAACACCAGTTCTCAGGTCCATGGTAATCAAACGCAACCTTAGGGAATGCTGGGAGATAGGCTCCCTTTGTGATCCAGTGTTTATATTGAGACCTAAACTTTTATTTTTTGGCATTGGATCTGTTGAACCGAGCCACGTATATCCTGCCATAACTCTTCTCAATCTTTGCATTGTTTTCTTTAAGCGAAACTTAGTGACGTGAAAGACTTTGGCTAGCTAATTAAGATTGCTAGGAAAGTACATGAGCTAGAAGACAAACTAAAAGAGTGAAAAAATGCAGGTACATAACTACAATATGCGTTGTCAAGAGTTTCATGGCATCTGCTTCCTACTTCCACCTTCAATTCAAGAATATAGTAACCCAATCCACCGACAGCTTTTTCAGGAAATAGTTGACAATAGGTACGTTAGCCATTATGAGGGATCAATCTCTATAGTAAGGTCTGTTTTGCCTCTATCTGATGTCTCTCAGTGGAAGCACCCAGACAATATATATATATATATATATAAGAGAGAGAAAGAGAATGAAATCAGCCGGTTCTCCCAGTTGCTGGATGACTAACTTTTAAAATAGTTTATTGCTAAATGCACCATAAGTTACTCCTTAAATGGTTGGTAATACTCCCCGTGGCTAAAGACTTTCAAAAACCCATGAGTTTTAAATGTTCATCCATCCAACAACATCTGGGAGCCAGCTGATTTCAACCTCTCTCTTTCTCTCTTTATATATATATATATATATATAAGAGTTCAATGTTGTGTGTTGAAGATAGCTAAAAAAATTAAAACATGCCACTAAAAAACTAACCGTCACATGAGTATTAACAATGGTTTATAGTGCATCAACAGTTAATTGTGTTTTGGCAATGATTTATGGTACTTGTGGAGACAAATTTTTTATTTTTAACCATATGGCAGCATAGAATTCTTATAGATTGATTTTTGGTTAGTGATTGATTTTTATTTTCTAACCATACATCCAGCAAATGTTAGATATATATGTGTGTTGGCGCATGCGCTGAAGGTGCTAAAACCGTGTCAAAACCCCTAAATTGTGAAAACAAGTTTTGTTGTTGAAACCCAAGTTAGAACTTGCTTTTGTCCCATCCGAAGACGGAACTAATGGACCAATGGACATTGCACCGTGCACGGCATTGGCAGACGCTCTTGGCAGTTCAGGTCACTCTGAATGCGACCCCTTTAAAGTGAAACACCCCCTCATGCACCTCTCTCACGCTGAATGTCGCCATCTCTCAGCTCGCACTTGATGGGGCACCATCCTCCATGTGCAGGTGCCCATTCCTGCTTACTCTGTCCGTTGTGATCCGAATTCTCAAGGAGAAGACGAAAAATATCATAACTTGATCAGTACAAATTTATAGCATCTCGTACGAGCATACATGAACAATGTAGAAGCCTCAATATTACATTTAGCATGTCCGCTCTTTGAGGTGGCAATCTTACATCCGTCTATTGGACACATCGAACTTTCGTGTTATGGTAAAAATATTAACACAGAAATCCACGGATTTTGATCCAACTAAAGGTCTCGAAACAGACATGAGATCCAAACTGAATTTGGGAACATGTCCCTTATAATGAAGAGCGATGCAAGTTACTCATTGAGTTTAATAAGAACCATAAATTAATGCAAATTCGAAAACATGGTTGCCAACGAAAAGAGAGAGAGAGACAGAGAGAATTGGGGACTAAGCTTTGATTTAGGCGATGCGTGAGCCTCTCATGAGGCGAGGCATTGGTCAATGCGTGAGCTTCACGAACAACACATATGCATACACTACAACAAAAATGGTCATTAGACATGGTCAAAACCACAGCTAATAGACCTAAAAACTGTGGCTAAAAATACTTTCAGCCATGGTTTTTATTGTGGCCATTACTTTAAGTGGCTGTGGTAATAGCCTTTGTGGCTATTGATCTTTTACCTTGGTTTGGACTGTGGAATTGCATCCAACCATTAGCCATGATTTTAGCTATGGCTATTACTTACAATTGCCACTGCTTACTTATGCATTAGTCATGGAAAAGACAATGGCTATTATTATTATTATTATTATTATTATTATTATATATATATATATATATATATATATATATATATATATATAGAGAGAGAGAGAGAGAGAGAGAGAGAGAGAGAAACTTATTCCATCACAAAATAATTCAGAAAGGTAGAGAAACTCTCCAATTAATTGAACCTAGTGTAATTTTGAATACAAAAACAATAAAGAAAAGATATATATTCTAAACTATAGCTCAAAGCAAGCTTTTTCTGCTACTGCTACCACCTCTGCTGCCTTGGAGAAGCCTAGTCCATCCACTAATGCCCACTAGTCAGCTTCTTTTCTTTTATGTGCATGGCCACTACTTGAAACAAAATATGTTGAAGTATTTCCTGAACCTGGACTTGAACTTATCACCGCTTCTAAGTTCAAAAATGAAACTCAACATCTTGGTCTCCTATGTAGCTAAACAAAGTTATACAAAAAGTGTATGACTGAACTTGACAACTTAGGTTAATTGTGTATATAAGAAGCAACTAAAGCAGCCAGCAAAACATTGTGTACCATAGCATGCCAAGCCCAATGCAAAAACAAACATCACTGCAGCAAAAAGACATAAGCAAACCTGCAACAAAACCACAAGTTTTTATAAACATTGGCCTTCAGATAACTTGTAGCTCAGCATATAACATGTTACGTGGATTATAACGGTAAAAAACCATGAGTCAGGTTCATTTTTTTATTTGAAGGTTAGCATACTAAACATTTGATGCATAAGAAACATTAATGGCCGCTAAATTATGAATCATTCATGACCCTACTAAATTTGCAATCTAGTTTTGTCAATGAAATATTAGAAATTAATGAAGATGGATGAGAAGGAAAATAAAAGCAGTTGTGCGTGATTGATGATAAACTATGATTATGTGACCGTTAATGATAGAATATATACCTTTTTTGTATTACCAAGGCTCAATCTTTTTTTGTTGGATCCCCTTCTGATACCTCAGATCAACCATGTATATTCTTCAATTTACTTGCACAATTTTTTAATAGAAAATACTGACTTTGAACCTGAAACTTGCCTTTAATTAGATATTATGGACCACAAACTAGACATCTACTGTGGAAGTAGAACAAAGCTCCATTCTACCGGTTGGAAAACCAGCACAAAATAGGATGAAAGTATTGACTATTGAGAAAGACAAGTGAAGAAAAAACTGCATTACTCTGCATTTTGTCAGAGCATGAACATTATCTTATATAAGTTTTCATATGAAAAAATTTTGCTCAAGTGCTAGATAAGGTACCCAAGCTGGCCATGTCCATATTTTTGTAGTGAAAAAACTATTTCATCCATTAAAACGTTTCAGATAGTTTAGAGATAACTTTTAAGAGAAAATTGAAAAATCAATATATGTTGCACAATGTAACAGTTTCTCATACATGTGGTACAAGTGATGAATCAATAGGATTCTTATCCATGCCAATGCACACGTGCACCAAAGTTGGTATTGCTAAACAAAACATAAACAAAGTTACCTAAAAAAAATAAATCTCAGAATTAGCAAATGGTACCTTGGTTGATTTCATAGCAACAGAATTCACCATAGTATTTAGATTTGAAATCCATTGATAGAAATCAAATGGAACCAATGCAAGATAATTTTGACACTACCTAGCAGTATTAAAAAAATTTTGCCAGCTTCCAATATGCATGTCAAGCATAGGGCAACACATTCTACGACTTTCTATATGTTGAACACTTGCTCTAGTTTTTGGCCTCTGCAGTAACAACTGGTAAACAGAATCATCTTCAGATTATGAATTACATGTATTTTCAGATGAATGGCCAACAAAAACTAAAAAAATCAAACTAGGTATTAAATCAATCTCATCAATCAAATGGATACCAATATACAACTTTAAAGATAAATATAGGACAGCTGTTAATAGAGAATTGAACCTAACGGAAATTTTGAATTATTCTAGTCAAAAGCATTAGGCCAGCAACTCCAAACATGCCGCATGTGTTCACATGTGATAAACCAGAAGGACAATTTTGAACAAAAATGGATAGCTCTATAGATAGGCAAATAAATTGGAAAATGCTATAATAAAATATGATAAAGAATTTGTGTTACAGACAACATATATATATGCAGTGAAAAAGACTAAACATACCTTTAGGTTTACATTTATGAAATTTTAATTTTTCATTATTTTGGCTTGCAGAAATGTCATATGAGCTCCAATATACCTATGACATTAAAGTCTACAACCAAGACTATATATATATATATATATATATATATATCATAGTAAATTAGTAAGATGCATGCATAATTTGCTACATGCTAAAACAAATTGATTGAAAGCAAAAAGATTTGTAAGGTTGTCATACATTATGAGCAAATGAGCTCAACATCAAGAAAACATACAAGAAGATAGAAAACTTTTTGTTGACAAGTTTCATGGAGGTATGTTTCCCCAATTTAAAGGCACTTAGAAAAAATTATTTATATATATGAGAAATGTATTTTGCTTGTGATTTATAGATACTTGATGGCTCCCAATTTCCATAGAGAACCTTTCAAGACTTTAAATAGTTTGTTTGAGAGAATACTGAAAAAGCCAAAGACAAAGCAAACTATGTTGTAATGAGGACATGAGAACTTACAAAGCAAATCAAATCAACCACAAAGATCTGATATGAACAAAGAAAAAATGAATAGAAGGGTGAGAGACATTAGATTTTTGGTTCTATAAGCAACAAACATATCTACACCTACTTCAGCAGCTAAAGAATTGAAGAAAGTTGAAAGATATCAAATACTGTAACTCTATCCATGTCAAGGGGCAGCAAAGTCGATTTTATTTTTCCAAAAAAATCACAATGTTCAATAGAACTACTTTGCCATGCATGAAAAGAACAAGTAAGGACATTACATAGAGTAGTCTTTAGCCCCTTTTTATTATTTAGAAAAATATTCAATAATGCAAGGTATTGCAGTTAATGTGGAAAAAAAATGCAAGGTATTGCAGTTAATCAAGGTCTTTAGCACCCAAAGACTTCTTTGGAACTCTTATGTTCTGGAGGAGGCTCATTTAATCAATAATGCAAGGTATTGCAGTTAATGTGGAAAAAAAATAATATATATTTCACATAAACACCTGATAAGACATCCATGTCTTACTTTTTAATCTATAAAAGATATATAGAAGTTGCATATTCATCACTTTTTCATATGTCTCTTTGTAAACATCTAAGAAAAAGTTATCATATTCCTCTACATTCCTGTTCCAAGTGCTTTTTATGTTCAATTGCAAGTAATAATTTTTTACTATTTGGGTTTCCCTATGAAAGCAGCATACCAGCAGTTTTTAGAGCAAATGGCTACTACAAATTCAAGCGTCACTGTAAACCTCTTGCAGCAAGACCCCACAGCCCTGTCTGTTCAATAGTGTTTTAAAAGCATTTACCTTTGAGCTTTACACTATTGATGATGTGATGGTAGGTACAACATGGAAAATTAGCAGGTCTCTCCTTTTACAAGTTGTTTCATCTTTGCTGAAAAAAAATTAGACCAACAATCACTCTGTTGACAAAATTTGGCAAAAATCTACTTAATGCAGCCTCTATGTGAAAAAACAGAAGAAAAATCATAACATGTCATATTAAGACCCATTACAGAAAGTAGCACCACTTAACCTTTAATTAACTTACCTTCCTCCCAATTCATTCTCTACCATTCTCAAGTACTTTCAAGTGCATTGAGCTGCTTTAATGATCTCCATGTTAACTGTGTGTGATCAGGTTGATTGACTGTCTTGCAAATGTAAACATTTCCCTTCAACAGGAAGTAGTAAATTATATGTCGCTTGGATAGTTCACTCAGCAACTTAGCACAGATACATATGTAGTGCATTTTGGAATATAAGATTGAAAGAAGGAAGCGTTTCCAGGATCCAGTTCTTTACTTAACAATCCTTGATGAAGAAGCATAGCCTTAAGATGAGATGGCCTTCATAAAGTTCCAAAAAAGGGATGCTAAAGGCTAAAGGCATTAGCTAATATGAAGCCCCTAAAAAAAAGTGCTTATCTTTTTTC
Organism: Nymphaea colorata; assembly: GCF_008831285.2. Lineage (NCBI taxonomy): Eukaryota > Viridiplantae > Streptophyta > Magnoliopsida > Nymphaeales > Nymphaeaceae > Nymphaea > Nymphaea colorata. The sequence goes on along the minus strand of NC_045146.1, from coordinate 19,512,213 downwards.
AACTCAAGCTTTTGCATGTCACTATTTTTTAAATTTAAAATTTACATACAACCAAAAAAAGCTAAGGCATGATGCTTGGTAAGAAAATAACATCTCTCTGCCTATATGTGGACACATACATGAAAATGCAATGGCAAGGAGCATAAATGACTTGAAATCTCTCAAGCAGGCACTAAAAAAATGAGAAGGAAAAAGAAATAGAACAATTGTACAAAAATATCCACGTCTCATTTTTCCCTATATGCTTACAAGAACACACCATTAAATGAAATTTGGTTCCTTTAAAGAGACATTTTCTCTTATTTATATTTCATTGTAGATTCAATGTTAAGATTTCACAAATCCTACACCCATATCCAAATCGGCTGATGAATCCCTAAGTTTAAGGATGACATTAGATCTACTCATTAATCAGTCTTCACCTACTGCCAGGGGCTAAATGTATATACATGCAATTGATTGTAGATTCAATGTCAAATTTCATAAATTCTACATTTATCTCCAAATTGGGCCAATGAATCCTACTTTTAGGTGATGTTTGAATGCATTGTTGAAGACCATGTATAAGGAAAGCTGGGTATTTATTACCGGCTGAATTTCAGGTGAAACGAAAGTTCCAAGTCACCTCACATATACAAACTCAAATAGCTGAAAAAGACACTAAATCTATTATGAAAGGAAAGAAGTGGTGGTAGTACCTGAGACAGACAAAATCATCTGCAATTTAATATGTGCTCTGTTACCGGTAGAAAATTCCAATTAGCGTTGTATCTGAATGGGACTTCTAAAATTTTAACATTTGTTACTTCATCCATGATCCATTGATTGTCTTGCCTGCTAGGTGATAGTAGCAAAGTATCTTAATTTTTTGTTTCTCTCTAACTAAGAATTAATTTGACTAAGATATGGTGACTTCATTTTGCAGTGCTGTTGTGCATTCACAAAGCAGCAATCCTCAAAAATAGAGTGAACTCATACTGTAGCTTCACTAGTGGCACTATGTTTCGAAAGGAACTATCTGGTCAGGTTGTGCAGTGCCTATTAGAAATTATCTCAATGCTTGTGGAGGAAAAGGAAGTAATTGTTAACTTGGGGCGATGCATATTGGATCTCATGGTAACTGATCAGTTGATTTAGAGTTTAGAATGAAGTTCATGATCATCTTTTCTTGTTTTCTTTTGCTTAGACCCCAGCATTATATCTGTAATGTAAAAACCCGTAAGTTTGGATTCATATTCATGCAACTGGATCTGGATATATATATATATATATATATATATATATATATATATATATATATATATATAACCTAAGGTTCTTCTGTAGGAGTTGTAGGGGTTCTGAAATCTTGAAAGAAACCTTTTTTTGGTTCATTTGTACTTTATTTCTTGCTTAGTTTGCAGTTTAAGGTTTTTCTGTTTTCCTTTACCATTTACCATCTTGCATTTCCTTCACCTAATTACAATTTCAATAGTTATGTCCTTGCATAGTATTAGTACACAGGCGAGCATCGTTGTATCAGTTTCTCATGATCCTATTAATACCGCCAAATATGTATCAAAAGACTGGACCAAAGGTAAAAGGTCTCCAACAGTCTCTTTGGCAAGAGCTAGGAAGTGTTTGTTTGTTTGGGCAAAGTCTCTGTGACATGATTCTGGATACACCTTGTCTAACTTTTTAGGTTCAACAAAGATCAATTTGTGGTTGTGAAAAATGTGAACTAGCAATAGACACGTCCAAGCCTTCATGCCTTGTGCTCTAAAGAGAGAAGAAAATATTTCGTAATTCTTGATCATAATGCTACGTTGTAAGTTGGGATCATAATTCTCGAATTTTGACTTCATAATGATCTTTTAGTTCCAGAATCAAAATTCCTTATTTGATAATATAATTCTTATTTAAAAAAAATGAGGATAAACAATTCTTGAATCAAACATCCCCTTAAATCACCAGAGGTAGCTTTTAAAAACACAACTTTTCCTAGCATATAATAGTCGGAAGGAGATTGGGTTTAAAGTGACAAGGAGACTGGACGATTAGAGAGGCAGATTTTATGTCCGGAGAACGTCTGCTTGCATCATAATTGATATATGACCACAAACTAAGCTGATTGTCCACAATGTTTAACATATTTACAGAAACTGCGGGTTGCAGAGATCTAATCAGTAAAAAATGGCGAGTATCTAAAGATGGGTGCTTCGTGTTTTAGCTGCATAAAATTTAGATTGACAGATTTTTAGTTTTATATATTTGATGAATGACTGCTTTTCAAGAAGAAATGTTTTGTCGTGCAACTAAAGATATTAATAGTGTTTATGTGAAAACTGATCTTCACACCATAACATATATATGCAAACAGATGCTAGGAGCTAGACCTGTAACACTCATTGTTTTGTAGGTGGACCGGATCGGGTCCGGACCTAGACCCGAATCCACCAGCATGGGAGCCCGACGTCACCCTCCTCTCCCTCGTCTTTCCCTCGTCTCCCTCGTTTCCCCTCTTCGTCTCTCCCTATGCTACGACCACAATGCCGTGAAGATGAAGACAGAGGTGGTGCATAGAAGCGACGAGGACGGCGGCGGTGGCACTGGTAAGCCTCTTATCTCTCTCCCCCTCTTCCTCCTTCCTTGTCCTTCTTCTCCTCCTCCCTCCTACACAGACTCTCACCTCACCGTCAGCACCCTCTCCCTGGCCGTCTCCCTCTTTTCTCATGTGCTCCTCACTCACGGCTCTCTCCCCATCTTTTTCTCTCTCTCCCGTGCTATTCCCCTCCCTCCGCCACTCCCACACTCTCTCGTCCATTCTGCTGCACACTCTCCCTTTTTTTCCCGCCAGTTTTTCTTGTTGTTTTTTACTGTTTTTGGGTTGTTGGTTTGGATTGCAGTTGGGACACATCTTTTCCCTCATAACAGTGAGGTGAATGCATAGGTGGCGGCTGCATTGAGGGATTTTAGCCGTTTGAGAACCTCTCGAACTCGTGAGGTTGCTGCCGGGAAGACTGTAGCAGTTCGGACCTCTTTAATTAGGGTGAGCAAGGCGTAATTGAGCCTATTTTATTATATATTTTCTGTTGAAACACGCGTAAATATTGTTGGAGCATGGTAGAATTAAGTATCGGTGATTTTAGGATATATGTTAGCGACTTTGCTTTTTGGAGAAAGTTTAGGACCATGTTGGAGAAGCATTGATTCATGTCTATCATGATCTTTTAAGATTAAGGTGTTGATTTTTTGAAGCTATTTGGGAACATGGCAAAGATTTTGAAGTGAGTGAAAAAATTTAAAATCGTTTTAGTGAGCATGTGGTGCATATTTTTGTCAATGGGTGTATTTCTATGTTAGTTAGAGTAGAGCATGGAAGTTGGGTGTATTATTGGGAAGACGATTCAACTAAAGGAAGCTAATAAAATGTGTGTTAGTGATAGATTTATCGAAGCTTCGAGTTTAGATGTTGGTCACAACCTCCAGGGCTGAGAAGAGGCCTATTGGAGGGCTTTGTAGGTTGACACTACCCGTCGACACCCTCTTGAGGCAATGACATGCCTCAATGATTTTGTTTTTATTTGTTTTGATTGTAAAGCTGAACCAATAGAGAATTTAGTCTTTTACCACATGTGTATGTTTGCATGTACACCGGGTATGTCCCATAGAACTTGAGCGACTAGATTGGAAGCTCAAGGCATTTTGAAGAGTGTTGTAGGCGCGCGACAGGTATGGCGGCATTCCAGACAAATCCCTGCCTGAGGCCAACATGTGAATGTGCGTTCCTAGGACTGTGGGATCCTAGGATTGTGATGTGATTGATTGATTATTTTGTAAGTGAATGTATGTATGCATGCAAATGATTTGATATATGATATGATTTGTTTTGAAAAACTATTAGAAGTTTGTTTTGAAAATGTTACGCATTTGCATGTGCATGCTAGAATTGATAACTGCTTAAGACAAATGAGGTGGGGTATCGAGTCGAGTGTCTCATCGACTCCAATTGTGCATTAGAAAGCACCTTAGAATGATAACTGCATAGAACAACTACGAGTCAAGCACAGATCGAGACTACTTTCTGTGGTTTGGCTAAGTTTTTCAAATATGTGATTGATGTGATAAGTGATGTGAATGTTTTGTTTTGTTGCATACACATTGCCGCGGACAATGATGCAAATGAATGAATTGGAGGGTAGTTGTACCCGTATTGCTATGACGGCTAGCTAAGAATATAAATTATATGTGAAGCCCTCGTGTGGAGGCATTTGGAGGTATGGGTGCACTCGCGGAGTGAACCAACCTCATGAGCTAGCTGGCCATTTTGTGAATGTGTTTTCATAATGTTAAATAAGAAAGGATAAGATATGAGAGACCAGTGGGTTGTGGCAATGTGTTTGGGAGACGTCCCGCTTTCACCACTGGTCTCGCCTGTTCAAAACGCAGGCGGCGCAAGGCCTCAGGGTACTGTTGTGTGTTATGCTTGGAGCATTGGGCTCCCGTCTTCCCTACCTGAATGTCCTAGGGAAGGTTAAATATCTCTCTTTGAAATTCACACATCCATGGATGAGTGCTCTACCGCTGCAGTGAGTGAATGGTTCCATACTGTTTTGGGCCACCACGGGGGTTGTCTCTCGGCTGCAGGTCGCCCGGGGTGTGCACGTGTCTGTGTTTGCACTCACAGGAATTGTCAATTCACTAAAGTTAATAGAAATGTAATGTATATGAATGAAATGTATGTTATTGATGTACATGTTAATGTTGTGCTTATGAATGCAAATGAAATGATAAAGCATGCTTTTCATGTGACTTGAAATTGTGTTATTGTGGCTATTGAGTGGCCTTTACATGTTGTGGTCTATTGTTAGGGGCCTTCTTGGCAAATAATGTGACTATGTCCTAACACGACATGATGATAGATTGTTTTTACGTTTATTCTCACATTTGAGCTCTACCTAAGAGGGTTTAGTATTTTCCTGGCTTGTTGTCATACTGTGAATGTTAAGCCTTCAGTTGTTTTCTTTTTCAAGTTTTGGAAGACCCGGGAAAGCAGGTTGATTGAATGCTTTCACTCACATCCTACTGGGGAGGTTTCGGGGTCCTTTGTAGTGTCAGCGTGTCTTATTTTGATTTTATTGATGTTTTGTTTTTGTTATGCATCAATTGTATGATTTGAGACATTTTTTACTAATGAGATGCAACATGTGGAATTCCATGCTCGTAAGGCTAGTCGAACTGATAAGGTAATGGTGTCTGCATTGATGGCTAAACGTTTGATAGAAAATGGAAGTGTTGCTTTCTTGGTCAATGTGTTAACCAATGAGACTAAACCGGTGAGGTTACAGGATGTTGCTGTTGTGAGTGAGTACCCCGATGTGTTTCCTGAGGAACTGTCAAGTTTGCCTCCAACACGAGAAATAGAATTCAAGATAGAGTTGTCACCAGGGACAGCTCCTATTTCTAAGGCACTCTACCATATGGCATCGGTAGAGTTAGAAGAATTGAAGAATCAACTGCAGGAGCTCTTAGACAATGGCTTCATCCGACCTAGTGTGTCACCTTGAGGAGACCTGTGTTGTTTGTTAAGAAGAATGATGGAACAATGTGCTTGTGTATAGATTACCGCATGTTGAATCAAGTCACCATCAAGAATAATTATCTGCTTCCTAAGATTGAAGACTTGTTTGATCAACTAAAGAATGCAAGGGTATTCTCCAAGATCGGTCTGAGGACAGGTTGTCATCAACTCTTGATACGGTTGATACGGAAGGAAGATGTTGCTAAGACTTCTTTTCGAGCTAGATATGGACATTATGAATTCATGGTCATACCTTTTGTGTTGACCAATGCTCCTGCAGCGTTTATGGACCTCATGAATCGGGTTTTGTAAAAGTACTTGGATCGATTTGTAATTGTTTTTTTTATGATATTTTGGTGTACTGAGAGAGTGAGGCAGAGCATAAAGATCACTTGAGAAGTGTGTTGGGTCTTTTGCGCAAGCATAACCTTTATGTCAAATACTTAAAATGTGAATTTTGGCTAGAGAAGGTAAACTTTTTGGGTCATGTAAAATCAAAGGATGGGGTTTTCGTCTATCCAGCCAAGGTGTCGGCTGCACAGAACTGGAGGATGTCTTGCAGTGTAACTGAGGTTAGAAGCTTTTTGAGATTGGCAAGATACTATCACTGGTTTATACAAGACTTTTCGAAAATAGCTATACTCATGACTAAGCTATTGAGAAAATGAGTGAAGTTTGTTTAGAATGAAGAGTGTGAGAAGAGTTTTCAAACTCTGAAAGACAAGCTTACTACTGCACCTATTCTGATGCTTTCATCAGGTCATTCTGGTTTTATAGTATACACTGATGCATCGGAAATCAGTTACGGTTGTGTATTGATGCAACATGGTCGTGTAGTGTCTTATGCATCAAGACAGTTGAAGACACATGAGCAACTCTATCCCACTGATGATTTGGAGTTGGAAGCGGTTGTGTTTGCACTAAAAATATGGAGACACTATCTCTATGGGGCAATGCTTGAGGTGTTTACAGGTCACAAGTCATTGAAGTATATATTATCCCAAAAGGATCTAACTCTGAGGCAAAGAAGGTGGATAGAATACTTAAAAGATTAGATTTCACAATATTGTATCATCCAGGCAAGGCGAATGTGGTGGCTGATGCTTTGAGCAGACATGTTAAGGCAACAATGTGTAGTATGTTGACTCGTTTTTGGACATTGTTGCGAGATGTGATAGGTTGGCAGCCTCACCTTTGTGGCGAGAATAAAGCAACAATGACTGTTGTGATACGACATCCTTTGATGGAAGAGTTTATATTGAAGCAAAATGAATATCCAGATTTTGCTAAGAACATGGAAGAAAGCAAGAAGGCAAATTCTTCTTGGTACCAAGATGAAGATGGTTCATTGCGGTTTCAACAAATATTGTGGGTCCCTATACATGAAGGGGTGAAGCGTCAGTTGCTTGATGAAGCTCACAAATCTAAGTTTTCTATACACCCTAGCAGTACAAAGATGTTCCAGGATATGAGAAGGAATTGTTTGTGGCCTGGAATGAAGCGTAAAATTGTAAAATATGTAGCAAAGTGCTTAGTTTGCCAGCGGGTCAAAGCAGAGCATCAACGACCAGAAGGCTTGTTGCAAAGAATTGATATCCGAGTGTGGAAATGGGAAGACATTACGATGAATTTTGTGGTTGGTTTGTCTCACACCAAAAGTCAACATGATGTCATATGGGTGATTGTTGATCGACTTATGAAGTCTGCCCATTTTCTGCCAATAAGAATCAGTCGGTCCTTGGAAAGTCTCGCAGAGTTATACATTGGTGAGATAGTGAGATTGCATGGAGTGCCAAAGTCTATTATCGCGGATCCATATCCACGTTTTACCTCTAGGTTTTTGGAGCAATTGCAAAAGGCATTGGGTACCAAGCTTAAGCTGAGCACAGCGTTTTACCCCCAAACTGATGGGCAATCTGAGAGGACCAATCAAACCTTAGAGAATATGTTGTGTGCATGCGTCTTAGAGTTGAAAGGAGAATGGGATAAATAGGTGAAATTGACAGAATTTATATATAATAACAGTTACCACTCTAGTATTGGGATTAGACCACCACTCTAGTATTAGGATGACACCTTTTGAGGCTTTGTATGGAAGGCCGTGCAGATCGCCAGCTTGTTGAACCGATTTGGGTGATTGCAAGATTGAAAACTCTTTACTATTACAACACTACACCGACCAAGTGCAATTGATAATGAAAAAGTTGTTGACTGTTTAAAGTAGACAGAAAGGCTATGCCGACATTTGACATAGAGAGTTGGCTTTTGAAGTTGGTGATCATGTGTTCTTGAAGATTTCGCCTACTAAAGGCGTTTTTTGATTTGGTGAGAAGGGAAAGTTGAGCCCGATGTTCATTGGACCTTTTGAAATCTTAAAGAAGATTGGAGAGGTGACATACAGATTGGCACTACAACCTAATTTGAGTCATGTTCATGATGTTTTTCATGTTTCCATGCTTCGAAAGTACGTACCAGTTCCTACACATGTGATTGACTTTCAAGGAATTCAAGTGCAAGATGATTTGACAATGAAAGAGAAACCTATTAGAATTGTGGAACAAAGACAGCAAATGTTTCGCACGATGAGAATTCATTTAGTGAAAGTGCAATGGCAACACCATGGGTTGAAGGAGAGCACATAGGAACTTGAGGAAGATATGCGAAAGTAGTATCCACACTTATTCTTACTTTGAGGTATGATTTAAATTTCGAGGACGAAATTTTATTTAAGGAGGGTAGGATGTAACACTCGTTGTTTTGTAGGTGGACCGGATCGGGTCTAGACCCGAACCCAAATTCACCAGCATGGGAGCCCGACGTCGCCCTCCTCTCTCTCGTCCTTCCTTTGTCTCCCTCTTTTCCCCTCTTCGTCTCTCCCTGTGCTACGACCACAGCGCCGTGAAGAAGAAGACGAAGGTGGTGCATAGTGGCGACGAGGATGGCGGCGGTGCGGTGGCATTGGTAAGCCTCTGATCTCTCTTCACCCCTTCCTCCTTCCTCGTCCTTCTTCTCCTCCTCCCTCCTACGCGGACTCTCACCTCACCGTCAGCACCCTCTCTCTGGCCGTCTCCCTCTTTTCTCTTGTGCTCCTCACGCACGGCTCTCTCCCCATCTCTTTCTCTCTCTCCCTATTCCTCTTCCTCTGCCACTCCCACACTCTCTTGTCCTCTCTGCTGCACACTCTCCCTTTTTCCCTACTAGTTTTTCTTACTGTTTTTTAGGGCTGTTGGTTGGGATTGCAGTTGGGGACACATTTTTCCCCTCATAGCAGTGAGGTGAATGCGTAGGTGGTGGTGGCATTGAGGGATTTTAGCAGTTTGAGAACCTCTCGAACTCGTGAGGTGGCCGCCAGAATGACTGCAACAGTTCGGACTTTTTAATTGGAGTGAGCAAGGCGTAATTGAGTCTATTTTATTATATATTTTCTGTTGGAACACGCGTAAATATTGTTGGAGCATGGTAGAATTAAGCACTGGTGATTTTAGGATATATGTTAGCGACTTTGCTTTTTGGAGAAAGTTTAGGATCATGTTCGAGAAGCGTTGATTCTTGTCTATCATGATATTTTAAGTTTAAGGTGTTGATTTTTCAAAGCTATTTGGGAACATGGTAGAATTAAGCACTGGTGATTTTAGGATATATGTTAGTGACTTTGCTTTTTGGGGAAAGTTTAGGATCATGTTCGAGAAGCGTTGATTCTTGTCTATCATGATATTTTAAGTTTAAGGTGTTGATTTTTCAAAGCTATTTGGGAACATGGTAGAGATTTTGATGTGGGTGAGAAGATTTAGAATTGGGAAGTTGGGGTAGAGCATGGAAGTTGGGTGTATTATTGGGAAGACGATTCAACTAAAGAAAGCTAATAAGATGTGTGCTAGTGATAAATTGACCGAAGTTTTGAGTTTAGATGTTGGTCACAACTTTAGGGCTGAGAAGATGCCTATTGGAGGGCTTTGTAGGTCGACACCCTCTTGAGGCAATGGCATGCCTCAATTATTTTGTTTTTATTTGTTTTGATTGTGAAGCTGAACCAATAGAGAATTTAGTCATTTACCACTTGCGTATGTTTGCAGGTACACCGGGTACGTCCCGTAGACCTTGAGCGACTAGATTTGAAGCTCGAGACATTTTGAAGAGTGTTGTGGGCGCGCGACATGTATGGCGGCATTATAGGCAATTCCATGCCTGAGGCCAACGTGTGAATGTGGGATCTTAAGATTGTGATGTGATTGATTGATTGTTTTGTGAATGAATGTATGTATACATGCAAATGATTTCATATATGATATGATTTGTTTTGAAAAGCTATTAGAAGCTTGTTTTGAAAAATGTTACTCATGGAAATGTAATGAAATGTGTGTAATTGATGTACATGTGAATGTTGTACTTATGAATACAAATGAAATGGTTAAGCATGCCTTGCATGTGATTTGAAATTGTGTTACTGTGGCCATTGAGTGGCCTTTACATGTTGTGGTCTATTGTTAGGGGCTTTCTTGGCAAATGATGTGACTATGCTCTGACACGACATGATGATAGATTGTTTTTATGATTGTTCTTATATTTGAGCTCTACCTATTAGGGTTTAGTATTTTCCTGGTTTGTTATCATACTGCGAAGGCTAAGCTTCAGTTGTTTTCTTTTTCAGGTTTTGACGGACTTGGTGTAGCAGGTTGATCGGATGGCTTCACTCACATCCTACTGGGGAGGTTTTGGGGTCCTTTGTAGTGCCGGCGCATCTTATTTTGATTTTATTGATCTCTTGTTTTTGTTAGGCATCAATTGTATGGTTTGGGGTGTTTTTGTCATACATAGATGTGATTTTGTATAAATGAAAATTGTTATGTAAATGAAAGTTCGTCCCATTGTTTTGAATGACATAGCTCCTTTTTTTGAGTTGTTGTATAGTCACACTTCAATGCTTTATGTTAGAAAAAAAAATGTGTTTGAGGGTCAAAAGGTTGGAATGTGACAAGACCTCTAGGTGCAAACTTACCGTGAATGATCTTGTCCATTTATTTTGTCTCCATTGACAATTGAGAGCAATAGAAATGAATTAATTTAAATGATTAAAATGTATAACGAAGATTTTTTTTATGGGTGTAGCTTATACCTTTTTCGTTATATCGCTATTTTGTGTGTATATATAAGTCTGTAGAGAAATTGGTATAAGGTGAGTAGGGTTTTTCACTGCTTGGTAGAAGGCTACTGCTTCACCCAACCCCTTATCTTCATAAGTTACAAAGTCTGCTTCGATGTTTCTGGATGCTGCTCTTGTCACACTTCAAGATCTCTTTTTTTGCAGTATAGAAAATTGACACCACTAGGATTTTAAATCAGTAGAGGCACAAGACCTTCAGGTGCAAGATCTGAAAACAGATATTTAGGACGAACTTTTTTGTTTTTCTGCTAAAGTTGCAATCTGAAAACTGGTATTTAGGACAAAATTTTTGTTTTTCTGAAAAAGATGCTCAATACATTTCTGTTTGGGGTGTTAGATCAGTGCTTGCTTTTGTCAAGTACATTGCATATATACATTAGAATTAAGGACAAGATCGATCGTGTATTGTAAAAACTAAAACTTGAAGCAAAATGGCCAGGCTGCCAATTCAACGAATCAGTTGATTGGGTGATCCAACTAATTTGACAAAACATACTATCATGTAAAAAATAATAAAAGTACGCAAGAACATAAAAAAAATTTAAGAAATAGATAATGCATGACATGCGTTACCTTTATCTTGGCTAATGAATTAAATTGATTTGCGTCGGATTTGGTTCCGGCCGATTTTGACACCGCCGTTCGAACCACAACACGTCCTACCCACTGCTTGAATCACAACCCACAATTTTCTTCAGGATCGGGACAGGACAGCAATCGTGAAATCTGGAAAATCATGACGTTGAATGTTCCCCTTGTTGGTGTAAATGAAGCATGATCTGCTTAGGTAACTAACTTCCACTTCTTCTTTTGAGTTCTTCCTTTCAACCAAAGCTACTAGTTTCAAACTGCCTATGTCCTAGACCTTACATATATGGATTTTGTAAAAGAAACTTTTTAATGATTCGCATGTTGGTTTAATAGAGATCGGCTTTTAAGTGGATGAAATCCAACTTATGTTATGACTTTTTTGAGGACTCAGGAATCTAGTTGCATCAAATTTTCTATGCTTAAACATTTTTTACTGAAAAAACGCAAATAAAAAATGTCGTTTTACAGGTTTTTTTACTGTGTTAAAGACAATGACATTATAAGATTAAGGATAAGAATAATTTTAATTATAAGTTTAGAACTAGATTATGGGGTTGTTTGGCAACAGTTTGCTACTGGTTTCATAAATTCTTCCAAAGATTGAGCTAGATTTATGAACAGTGACAATTTGTTCCCTTTACCAAACGGTTCATATACGTTCCAATTATCGATTGTGAGCAAAATCTGTAAGTCTTTGTATGTAGGAATAGTTACCATTATAATTATATGCAGCACACTAATTAATTGTGTTTATGACACAAGAGGGAGAGACATTGTGTGTTCTATATATATATATATATATATATATAACGTGGATCACTACAATTAGCGATATATATATATAAAAGGTGGATCACTACAGGTACCGAGGATCCCCTCCAGTAGCACTTGCCCGATGAATTTCACCATTTTGCTTTGTTACAGAGAGAGAGAGAGAGAGTTTCGTCACCTTGCTTTGTTACAGAGAGAGAGAGAGAGAGAGAGAGAGGAGAACTGTAAGAAAATATTATGTTAATTGTTAAATACTTTGTAGCGTACAAGAAACGTGGTCAGGTGGCTGCTGCTCTTGTTGTAACTTGCTCCTCTGTTGTAAATTTGATAGCCGAAAAAGACAAGCAAATTCTGCGGTTATAAAAGCTAGTGCATTAAAAGGATGTCAACGGATTACATATTTCACTATTTGACAATTACTTAATTTGACTCCGAGTTGGATCTAAACATACAAGAAACAGATAGCTACCAGATCCTTATGTACTTAGATTGAATAAGATTTGTAGACCAACTAAATTAGATTGTTCAGATTAAGTTGCAAAAATAGAAAGCAAACTGTATCTGTAAGTTTGTTTCCTTGCATGAGAGGTATTTCTTTTCAAATTTTTCTTAACTTAATATCCACAATTCGATGTTCTTGAAATTTATGGTCTATATAATTCTCATCTAGTCTGGCATATAAGGGTCTGCTCCTTTCTCAAAAATGTACGTCAATTTTACTTTAGTCAGATTTGCATGTCCATAAAAAATTGGATATCCGTCAGATTGGATAAGCAAAATTCTATCACCAGATCCTCCAGCGCGTTACAAAATTGGATGCTAATTTTCTAATTGAATCCAATAACTTGGATTCAAATTTCGTTTAAATACATATATGAATCACTCACATCCTTATGAAGTATCAAACTTACTGAAGATTATGAAGTTATGAGTATTTTAGGCGAGTTATCTACGCGTTGCCATAGAAGAAGGGGAACGAGTGAGATAGTAATAAGTGCATATCCAGTTTACTTTGAGATCGTTCAAGATCCAACAGCCCCAAAGGCTAGATGGCCCAGATGGATATGGATATGGTAGGAGTGGGTCAAGTGAATCAAAATAAGTCTGGACCCGATCTGATTTTGATTTGGATAGTCCCAAAACCTCCTAGCTCATCCAGGCTGGTTATACCTGAAAAAAATGAAGTGAGTGGGACCCGATGTTGGTTCGGTCCGCAATTGCGGACCCTGTATAAGAGTCCAAATCAGACGGAGCATGACAGGCTCAATCTAGTGAGATCCAAAAGAGCAAGATCTGTCGCCAGGGTTTAGATGGGGCAGAAAGTACAGGTGGGGACCCGTATCCAACTACAAATTGATAGGTAATGAGTTCACATTTATAGCCTTTTCCAGTACTTTACAGATCCAAACCAAATTGGAAGTCCTAACTCCTCTGTATTTATTGGATCTGGATTCGACCCATTTGCACCCTTAAACTGGTAGATAGGATGATGAGTGCCCCTTATTAATACTGATGATATATATATATATATATATATATATATATATATATATATATATATATATATATATATATATATATATATATATATATATATATATATATATATATATATATAGAGAGAGAGAGAGAGAGAAAAGATATGGAGAAAAGGGAGGGACAAGAAACCGACTACTTAGCCTCCCAAATGGCACTTCTATTCTCAAGCTCAACATTCTTCAATACCATCAAAAACTGAACTAAAGACTTGGCGTGGCTATAACATGCCACCCAACCCAACTCAAACCCATCAGTTGGTAAATACCAGAATACTTAGGTAAGAGAAAAACCAGAACTCTGAAATTTGTGTTAAAAATGTTTTAAGCAAAACGTGAACATCTTAATGTATTTGTAAACACAAATCTAATGTAAATCATGTTCTATCAATTTATGTTTGTAAAAGTTTGATTTTTCTACTATCAAAATTTCGATGTTATATAAGGTGTTTATTTTTAAACCATTGAAAAAACATTATTAAAGTAAAAAGTAATAATAATACATACTTCTCATCAAATCACTTTTAAGACCACACACCCACACACACAAATATATATATATAAGAGAGGGAGAGAGAAGGAGCTGGCGGTTTAGAAATTTTCAATTAAAAACCAATCTTCAAGGTTAAGTGAAGGAAGGATTTTCTTCACGTCACCATCATTGTTTGGTGGTTGAATAGTGACTTTTTGTAAGAATCCAAGGTAGGATTTTAAGTTAGGGATGATATATTGATGGAAATGCCAACTTAACATCCAGACTAGTTCCTTTCTAGCTATCTTCCCGCAAAATACATGGGCAAAAGAGGATTCAGAGCTTCTCCGAAGCTTTCTAAAATTTCAAATTCAAAATATTTCTTTATCAAAAAAAAATAAAAGATAAAAAAGAAAACCTTGAAAGCATGAAAATAGTTTTTTTTTATTAACATCTTCTATGAGAAAGCTTATGAATTCAATGGAAAGCTGAAGTTTTGCCGGGCGAAAATGAAGTTCTTAACAAGAAAGGTTATATAAACCATTAAATCATTGTCCTGGCACGATGGTGATGAAAGCGATATTTCTCTACAAGCCTTTTAAGAATAATAAAATGGGAAACTGAGGAAGATGCGGAGGAAAAAGAAACCTAAATTGTTTTGTATAAACAAGAGCTTTCACACGCATTAGGAATGTCAATAAATCCGATTTAGATTAAATATTTGATCCAACTGTTACAAAAATAATGACCTATAAAAAAGTTTTGATATCTTATTAAGAGATTGAAGTGGATTCAGATTTAAGAAATTGATACTCGAACATATTTTGATTTGAATTTAAGTGAATATCTGATCAAATTCATATTTGGATGCAAACGGATTTAGTTTTAAATAATAGCATATATCCATTATCCATATATCTGAAAGTTGTATCTTAGCATATTATAATGCGGTTTGAATTCGAGATAATAGTGGGATGTGGATGTGAATATAGAAATTTTAGATTCGGATGGATCGAGTTTAAGTTCTAATGTGATATAAATTTAATTCGAATCCAAATATGTGAACATTCAAAAAAAGACAATATAATAAAGAGTAAATATTATTCCAATCCAATCTGTTGATATACCTAACCCCAACCTGACTGGGAAGACAAACAAAAGATGTCAATTTCTTGGCATAATTTGATAGACATGTTGGACACAACCCAAAATTGCCTTGGCCCGTTTCACTTTTTTTTAATCTTAAAAGAAATTCCAAAAATTTAAAAAAAAAAATAAAACAAAACAAAAAGAATATCTTACGACAGAAAGTGCCGTATCGTTTTGGCCGCCGATACGGGACGCTTTTCGACATCGTATGCGATGCATGACAGATGCGTGTAGGCACCGACATAGATAACAGAAGCGAGGCGTGAAGACGGCGGCCGAGTGGCCCCTTGGTAGGTGAGGACATGACCATCTCCGTTCATGGCGCCGGACGCCATGGAAAACCAGTTCACCGCCATGTTGATGACAGAAGTAGTGGCCTTCCCTTCAGACTGCAACTCATCAGGGTACTCTGCCCCTACCAGAGACGACAACTCTCAGCCCCTTGCTTTTCCATGTCTCCCCCACATAAAAGCTGCAGCCACCGTAAAATTTGTCTTCTTCATCATCGCATATCTATATTTATTCAGGGTAAGGGGGAAGACCATTGCCAGGCTGAACGCCGAAAGCCCTTTTAATCTTTTGCCTTTTTTTTTTTTAGGCTCAGCTTGTTTTTGGTGTCTCAATCTCACATAAAACATTCAAAACAGAAACTAGCAACCTACCAATCTCTTCTCTCGCAAATATATATATATATATATATAAAAGGAGGGTGGTGTTAACATATGTGTGAATCAGTTCCTATCATTTTGCTTTGCTAAATAGTTAGTGTTTTGTGTTTTTGTTTGTTTAATTTAAGCATTTTTTCTTGATCAGGTTCATTTACTTATTGGTAGGGTTTGGGTTTTCTCCTCCTGCTTATACTTATTTTTATGTCTTGCTTTGTTCTGTGTATTGTTTGTTTAATTTAAGCATTTGGGATATCCAAGTTTCTTGATCAGGTTCATTTACTTATTGGTGGAGTAGAGTTTTCTGCTCCTGCTTATACTTATTTTTATATCTTGCTTGTTTATGTCATTTGATGTTTTAGTATTTATCCTTGCATAATGTTGTATATATGTATTGGAAGCGAAAGTTTTTGGCGCCACAATTCACCGTGTTAAGAGGTCACTGAGTCGCAATTTTTTAGTAGAAAATTAATTGGAAAGCTATTTTCGACCATGCAAGAGCGGCTCATTGCCTTGAACGCAAAAAATAAATTAATGGCTAATCCAAATTATTGGACATATTTTAATCGCCAAGATGTGCATCACAGGTGCGTCTTTTTTTTTTTTAGTTGCCTTGTACTCAATGAATGTCTCTTTAATGCCCAAAAGGCCCACATAAACTATCTGAACCCTACTTAACTCAAATACTGGGCCTAGAACCAGGTTGGAAATGACGCATCCACTAAAATTAATAACCGGACTCACCTGGGCTCACCCTCAATAACTAACGCTGGGCGTTGGGACCGGTATTCAATACGTGGTCCGAGCTCAAGAAACAGGGCATCGGGCCGGCCTGATCAGTTATCGAGCCAGCCCAGGCGGACCCGTTTAAGCCTGGTTCGGTTTAATAAGATTTTTTTAATATATATTTTATTAACTTTTATATATAAATATAATATTTTATTATGATTAATTATATTTATATATTATTTTCTATTTAAAACATATATTTTTAATTGAATCGAGCCGAGCTCGAGCTCAGGTTTTAAGTGTTGGGTTGGGCTTGGGCCTAAGTTTCGAGTGTCAATCGGTTCGAACCCAACTCCTCATCAGGCTGACCCGACCCGATGACCAGGCTTACCAGTAACTGCACAACTTGAGCGTAGCTAAAACGTGGACCGAGCTCAGCTGGATCCTCTGGCAGTGGAGGGGCTTGAATTGGGCTTGTGCGGGAAGTTGCCTATGTATACCCAAATAATTTCCTTTACATATTCATATAATTTAGTTCATTAGTGTCTCCCATGTTTTAGATACTTGTGTCAGCCGCAACCACAAATTTCTTGGTCCCCAATTGTCTTGATTTCAATAATAATAATAATAACAATATAGGTCTTGTTCCTAAGTCCCCAATAACTAGATCTCTATGTCACTGGTCAAAGCCGTGCTATTCCAAACGAGTTGTTCATTTCCTGGTCCTTCCCATAAGTTCTACCAAATGCCAAAAACTACAGGATTTGGATTGTGTCTTCATTTTTTTGGAAACGTGATGTGTCAAGCAAGCGAACAAAGGCAACACGCTAAAGCCCGTAATCAAGTTTGAACACATTATTCCATAACCAGAACTTTGTTACAGCTTGAAAAGGAAGCTCACATAAGAGTTGAGTGGATTAGATTTGAATCAGATATACATTTGACCGGATCTGTTTTTTTGGATATTTATATATTCGAATACAAAAACAAAAAATTATATTTGTATATGAATATGAAGTTTGAACCGAATCTGGCCGCTTTTCAAAATGTAAAAGGCATTGAATATATGATATTAAAAACTAATCCAAGGAGACATTTATGTATACTTGAATTGGAATATGATCCGATGTCATTTCTTAAACTTGAATAAGATCGATTTCTTAATTGAATATTTAATTTTTTTTATATCTACTTTTTTTGTACGGTTTAATAGGATATCTCATTCTTATCTTATGATGTTTGCATTAGCTGATAGATTAGTAACTAGTAGAAGAAACTCTCATGCAAGCGGACAGTTGTGAACCCTTAAATGAAAGAAGAGTGCCTTGGCTTTGTATCCCCTTCCCGTCATAACAAACGTACTAGTCCAGGGGAGGGTTCAAATTTGGGCTTGTGTAGGCAACTGCACACACAGGTTCACAAATGTCAGTTATTAACATTTTAGATCCTCTGATTAGATTTGTTTATTTATATATGCATGCCCCTCGTTATTCACTTATTTATATATTGTGCCCCTCATTTGTTTTACTATTAATTTAAATCAAAATTTTTGAAAGGCTTGAAATTTAGTTGCTTCTCAGGTCCGCCCTGGTAAGTAAAGAAAAAAAATGACCGACACGCTTGAGACAAGTAAATTTGGTGTGATATTATTATATTATTCTTTCTTTTACAGGGTGGGTGGCATTTGGTAATAATTCGGTTAACGGGGGAGGATTGGGAGGTGGAGGTGGGGGGTGGGGGAGGTACGTCTTCTGCCCAGAGGCCAGCGAAGCCATGTGAGAGGAAGTGGAGGGAGGGGAAGGAGGAGGTGGGGCCCGTCGACGTGGACATCCTGTCATCACAGGGTGGGTCCCACAACGAGCGAGCCACCCTCAATAAGGCTAGACACAGCTGCCACCATTTTGACAGGCGGCCCCCCTCTCTTTGCCCCTATATCATCCAATTAATTACGCCCGTGTCCTCCGTGTCGTGGGTGCCTAAAATAACCCTGTTCTCATCGGGAATGACGGGCAGCCGCCCAAGTTTTTTCTATTTTTCTTTGGGGAAAGAAAATGAAGAACCGCAACTTGGGTTAGGTGAACTATTCCTTCTCTTGTGTCACAAGAAAATGAGCTTCCCACATTTGAATTAGTACTCAACTTTATATGCGTAAGAAATTTCAACTTCCTAGTACCGTACCCAAACACCAGAATCAATAAAGATTACATAAAATTTAAGGTACAAACATAGAAGTCAAATTATTTTTTCAAACGTTTGAATTTTTTTATAAGGGAATTTGTTTAATGAAATTCATTTATTTATTTTCCTTTTTCTCTCTCTTCCTTTAAAAGTTATTTTGAATTATTTTACATTTGCAACTTAATCTCTGTTGTCTGATTTCCTTGTAATCAATGGCCAAATGATCTCCATGAGGTTTAGTATATGAGGATTTTTTAGCTATCTATTTTCTATACATAACAAGAGAGAGAAAGAGGCACAAAATTGAATTGCCAGGTTGCCAGATGTTAAATGTTAAATGTCTTTCATTAAAAGCACCATAAATCGTCATTAAAAAACACCATAAACTGTTGTTGCTAACCAATAATTTCTAAATATTTTATCATCCAACAACCATCTGATCTCTCTCTCTCTCTCTCTCTCTCTCTCTCTCTCTATATATATATATATATATATATATATATATATATATATTATTTGGAGACATAATACGTTATTTGGGACGTTTCCTTGGAATTCAACCCTGCAAAATGTATGGAGAATATCTGAAACTATTATATTGAATGTGAAAAAATCATGTTTAGATTGAATTTAATGTGTTAATAAATCTAAGCCACCAAATTAATTCTTTTTATAACATTGAATTCGATTTTTGTGATCATTAATTTATATTATACTATTGCACACCATTAGCATATTCGGATGGCGGGGTTTGCTGAAAACAACATCAGTTGAAAATGTTGAACCCTAACTTTCATGAGCACAGGCATTCAAAATTACAAAGAACAAAAATTTAATATAAGAGGAGATAGAGATGGGTCAAAATTGTCATCTTTCTGTGTATAACACGAAAGGAAGAAATCTTGAAAACCCTTGGAATTCAAACTTCGGATGGTAAGGCATTTTTCTTCTTAGTTTGAACAAAGAATCTCGAACCATCTATTCTATTATCTATCAAGAACCCACTTACGCTAAGCAAAACATGAAACTTTTAAATTGCATTTTAGATTATATCCAATGTAACTTAATATGAATTCAATTCAAATGAAAATGATTTCATTCAAGAAAGATTGGTTCCAATGTGCTTTTAAGGCACCTGATGATCATTTTAGCATTATCGAGCCGCTGTAGAAACCAGACTTTTTCATTTTCTTAACCATTTCAATCCTGAAGTTTTGCTTGTAGTATGACAAGGAAATATTCAGTAAGAAACTGCTTTTCCTAGACAAGGTCATGAGAGAGAGACTTTTGTAGAAGAAAAAATAAAATCTTATGTCAGGGGCGTTCTGGTCTTTTGGCGAGGGACATGGTCAAGGTGGACCTAATTGCTCTTAGCTGGGAGAAAGATGAACAGCTTGTGCCAGCAAGGGATGTGGATGGCCATTCCTGTAGTTTTTGGGGAGAATCAGGGTTATTTAGTAAGCTTCACGTTCTATAATATCTGCCCCCAAGGACTTGAAAGACAGTTGGCTAACAGCAGAGGCAGACAACGCCTTCTCCTTCAAATCTCGCTCTCTCTCTCTCTCTCTCTCTAGAGGTCTGAATATTGTTATGATTTTTTTTTTTTTGTTATTCCATTTTTGGAGATGAACAAAAGTGTTTGGTCTTTAAATTGTTTGTTCTTCTTCTATCATCAGTAACCTTTCAATCAAATTCTGATTGTTCATATCATATGTATATTTTTCCCTTTGCTTTTTTAGATCTTTTGGTCTGGTTTCCCTTCGCAGGAAAAAGAATCCCATAAGCTCTTCTCAATTTCTGATTTTGGGGTTGAAGAGGTGAGAAAAGAAAGGAAAGATGAGTTACTGGAAGGAAAAGGTCCTCCCCACAATGAAGAAGTTCTTTGACAAGCCCAACAGCAAGAAAAAGGGTGCTGCTGAGGCAAACAAGGCCTTTGAAGACTTAAAGGTGATCTTTTCCTTCCTCTTCTTTTCCTCTTCAGTTGGTCCTCAGTCTCTTTTCTTGATTCTTCCTGTTCTGTTTACCATAAACTCTCTCTCTCTCTCTCTCTTCATATTTCTCTTAGCATGAAAAATTGATTACTATAGTACTTTTTCTGAACAGACAGAAGCACATGACAGATGTTTCTGAGGGGTATGATTGCACAATAAAGAGTTTCAGTATATTAATATGACCATGTAGAAAATTAAATATTCTAAACTGATCAGAAAATAAATATTGCGTTATCACAAGGCGCAGAGCGTAGGAAAAGAGAGTAAGCAAAACCATAATTAAACTATTCTTATGGAGCTAAAGAGGCATCTGTTATTCATTTCAATTTTCCTATGTTCTCACCTATTTGGTTTCTTTTCTGTGGTGGGTATAGGAGGAAATCAACAAGGAGTTTGAAGAGAAGAAGGGTGAGCTGACTCCCAAGATCGTCGAAATATATGAAGCTTCAGCAATTGAGATTAAGGTAATTGAAAATCCGAGAATGTTTCCTCGACTGTAGTGAGAAAAAATTAGTTGTCTGTTCTTCGTCTTTGATCCTGATCTGTTCCTTTTTTTCATTTAATTGCTTTTCCAAATCTCATAAGAATTTAACCCCGGTGAAATCTTGCAGACAGTTGTGAAGGAGCGGAAATCTTCAGGGCTAAAGAAGCACTCTGCGTTAGTTCAAAAGTTCCTTGATGAGTTAGCCAAGATTGGTATGTATCTTCATATATATATATATCACCGCCTATTTAAATTACCAATATTGATTTATACTCTCGCTACAATACCGCCAATGGAGGTGCCAAAACCAAGTACGTAATTACAGGAGAGAGAAGAAATTGTACTTCGAAGTTTGAAGTCGTATTAGGTTCATATTTTCAATGATAATCAATCAGTTACATCATCAACATATCATGGTCATCATGATTTCATCTTTTTCATTAAGAGCCATCCTATAACATCATCATCATTATCATGATCATCAGACTTCTAAAAGACATGACAGCAACTCTAAGTCCCTATCAGTGACCTCACGATGACCACCATCATCCTAATCCACTGTCTGATTGTTATCCTCATGATCAAAACACCAATTTTTTTTTCTGAACCTACAAAGTTAATATTTGCCATGGTCATATCATGCCCATCATCATGATATCAAATACAAAACATCGATTATCAATAAATAAGAAGGTATTAGAGTCATGACAATAGTAATAAACGATCCACATCTTCTGAATCAGAATTCCCTGGAGCAAAGCACGCAGCAGAGGCTTCAACAAAGTATGGACCGGTTCTTGTCTCTACCACTGTCTTCTACGTCTTCGAGAAGGTGTCTATCATCATACCCGTTGAAGAAAAACCAAAGGAAACGGCCAAAGATGTGGAAGTAGAGACCCCACCTCCGCCCGCACCTGCAGAATCAGAATCAGCAACTGCAGTCACAGTTGAGGCAGAAAAACTCGTAGTTACAGAATCAGAAGGCGCCACTGTGGTGGTTGAGGAGGAGAAGAAAGAAGAGATAGCGGTGGAGAAGAAGGAGGAAACGCCGGCCGAATCAGCTCCGGTGGTGGAGAAGCAGCCGGAGGAGGCGGCCAAGGCATGAGGGAAGAAGCAAGATTTGCTGAAACGGTACCCCTCTCTTTGTTTCTGTCGTTATGGCGTGGAAAGGATGGCTTCAACTTTATGGCCTTCTGTAAGATAACTGCAAATACTTCTGTTCTGTCTGTGATTATGTTATTACTTTGTAGTTTCTGGCTTTGTTCTTCATATCGTACCCATCTCATATAGACTTATTTATCATTCTTTCAAGGTTTTGTTTTTCTGGGTGCTCTTTAGTACTCTGTCCTCTCCCTTCTTCTTCTTCTTCTTCTTCTTCTTCAACTATGGAGGTTGTATCTACATGTGTATTTGATTTTGTGCCTTGGAAACTTAGTTTGTAAATTTAGCTTGTGATGATCAAATTGATTGATTGTTACAGTTTGGCAGAATCTTCTCTCTCTTCTCCCGTGAACGAAAAGTTGGTGCAGACAGTTGTCCATTTGATTCTGTATGTACTTAGGACCGTTTCTTTCATTTAAAAAAAAAAATGTGGAGTTGAAATTATTGAAAGTTGTGAACCTTTGATTTTTGAAATTGATTCAAACGGCCAGCCATCTATGCGTTGTAATTGGATTATTTAATAGAATAATTTAACACACACAAATATATATATATATATATATATATCGAGAGAGAGAGACGCAGGCTTTCTCTAGAATGGAAAAGCGTTTCATCTTATTTACTTTGACTGGAAAAGTTAATTTGTTCTCCCCACTGCACACAGGAAATATGGCACCTAGAAAGAGAGAGAAATACTGATATACAGTTTTAATTCAACCCGGTTGATCCAATTAGTATTTGGATTTGAAATTAATACAGGATCTTGTTACTGAATCTGACTGGTGTCTGAAATCAATGGGCATTCATGATCAGTATTTATCTTGCATATTCATATTTTACATCTGGTTCTGATCCTGAGATGGCAGTTGGCGCAGACTTAAATCCGATACATTCATATATCTTTAATGTTTGGGCATGTGTGCGAATGATATTCTTTTTGTAGGTTAGCCAAAATATGGACTCATGTGGACAAGATATTTATAGCCGTCTTTTAGACATAAATTTGACATGCACATCAATTTGCTACAGATTTTCTATATGTATACTTGTATAAATTTGTGAACACCGCTCAAATTTTTATTTTTTTGTTACTAAAAACAATCACAACATCGGCATTAGTGATGAATTAAGGTGCAGTGACAGTTTATAGTGTTTTTTTTTCATTTTAGAATTGAACTTTTCAATTTTAATCATCCGACCACTATTTAAATATATCTAACTAATAGCATGCATAATAAACTTGACAGAAAAAAACAATAATTTTTTCTTTTTTTCCTTTTTTGTTTATTTGCGTCCTTGCCCAAATCTGATTACCAACGAGATCTGACCTAGAAGGTTTGCATTGTGGGGACCGATGTCCTATAATTTGAGGATTTCACACGCATGTGGAGGAATTCATGGCAATGCACAAAACAACGGTGATAATGCTCTCTTTCCAAATATGCAGGTGATCTAGTGTCAGTTTCTAGCATTTAATATATATATATATATATATATCTTCATTTAGTTTAAATAGAGAAAATCCGCTGGCTTTGCAAAGCATACGGTTTGGTGCATTTATAGATATATGATTTGTAGGTTTCTTTGTTCATGTTTAGATGGAGAAATCCACAGGCTTCTCAGGGCATGCCGCTCGATCAATGCATCGAATTTCAATATGGTCAAAATATATATATATAGTCAATGAAATCATACGCCAAGTGATTAAAATTTATAAATTCATCAACTAAAATAAACCACCAGAAACCATCACCGCATCATAAATCGTGTCTAATACCAACTCAGTGATTGTTTTTCAGCGACAAAGTTTTAAATTTTGGTCACGGATTCTAATGAGATTAAACGGTGAAAATCAAGCATGAAAGAAGAGTTTGAAATACCTCTTGAAAGCAATCTCTTTTATTGATGATAGGGAGACCATCTCCCAACAGCATTGCATCGAGAAATACTTCTCAAAAGAGACAAGCGGTTTCATTATAGAAAAATGTCATTTATTTTTTTTCTTTTTTTAAAGACGCATTGGACTTTTCAATTATTATTATTAATTAGGAAACGAAACCAGTCTACTAAGGTCCATTGGATGGGCAAAATTAAAATTATCATTGGCGATAGTTGCTCAACTGAGCGTGGTAAAATAAAAACGAAAAAAACTTTTGACATGGATAAATAAAAAGATAAGTTGGTGCAGGTAAAAAAAAAAAAAATGAGGAAGAGAATAGAATGATTGAAGCATAAGGGGCAGCGGGAAGTTGTCCACCACATGGGCCTACATTTGTTCCTTGCACGCAACACTTGTAACGGCGACGTTTAGAGTTATCTTTGGGCGACAAGTGGGAGTGCTAAATCCAACTTTATGAGTGGTGGCCCATGTGATTG
Organism: Nymphaea colorata; assembly: GCF_008831285.2. NCBI lineage: Eukaryota > Viridiplantae > Streptophyta > Magnoliopsida > Nymphaeales > Nymphaeaceae > Nymphaea > Nymphaea colorata. Next base: position 19,487,390 of record NC_045146.1, on the reverse strand, counting down.
CTGGACAGTTGACTCAAAACCCACGCCTGATTGTTTCATTAGATTATGACTAATTGTTCATGAGATATATCTTCTTGGATTTTTATGTTGAACTTTCCAGTTGGCGTATAATTGGAAAAGATCTTGACTCAATTGTTCAAATTAGGAAGGGGCGGAGCATGGGGGCTCCTAGCCCCACCTCAAAATATTTTTTTTTTTAATTTACACGTAAGTTTTAAAAAAATTTCATTTGTCTTATATCAAAAATAATATTTTAATTTTTATCAAAATTTAGAAACTTTAATTCAGCCCCCCTCATACCTGGATTCAATTCGAGTTCGATATTCGATTGTAACGGATTGACATTTGATCTGCTTGCATATAACGCCAGATTCTTAGAATTCCTATCAAATGTTTGCTATGAAGGGATGGGGTCAATAGCGGGGTTACTTGTTGGCTGGGGTAGGCCACTGCCCACACCTACCCATCAAAATTACATTGCTATAATTCTAAAGTTATATGCAGACACCAGATTTGTGTCACCAATGCAAGTGCCCCGTGGCTAAAACTTTCTGGCTCATGGGGTGGAATACCCTGCCAAGTTTAGAGCTTGGCTTTTATCGTAGCAAGGAACTTTTGAAACTTCTTCGTTCTTGTAAGAAAGACTTTGATTCTCGATTGTTAGCTGTAGCTGGGTCCTGTTGAAAAGAACAAATCTGGAAGAGAAATAAACATGAAATTAGGAAATTGTATCAGATTGGATTCCTATTTTATTATAAATAAATTGTTCCGGCACCACCAATTGTCACTAATGCTTCTGTACCGATTATTTTTTTAACAACAGATTTTCAATTTTTAGTCATCTATTTTATATTTGCAAATCTAATAATAGATTGATGCTGTGAGATCAGCATTGCACGAGACATTCCGCTGTTTAAACAAATGGCAAATTTCAGACGCAAATCTTTTTTACATTGAAAAAATTATGGATCTGAGATCCCAACTGGTTCTGATCTGATATTCACAGTTTTTTAAATCTGAAATCAGAAACAGCATTAAATGTGAAACTCACCTATTCTGAAATGCAGCCTTGGAGAGCTTGTTCGCCATGCACGGTGCATAGCCTTTAAGAAAAGGCCAAGTGTACCCCGGCCCACTTTTGGAGGTACTTGACATGCACAGGAGCCTGTACACAATGAATTTGTGCTAAGGTTTGGGCATTCACATGTCTCTTAATCTTCAGGCAAGAGCAATAAATACATGTGGCACTTCCAGGGATGTGGCACTCACAAGGATGCGTGTTCGGGGGGTCGAACATACACCTTGCTCCATTAATAAAAGTTTCACTAATATAATGTGCTTTAACAAGGATCGCCTTAGTGCGCATAAATCACAAAGTACAATTTGGCAGTTCTTTAAATTAAATCAGATGAACAGATGCACAATTTGGAATTGTACATGCGAAAAAATATCATTGAAAATGACTTTATAAAACGAGAGTCATCACACTTCTACTAAGTAGGATGAAATATTTCATCACACCCTCCAGTCGAGAGCTGAAGTTTCTCCTTCTTGTGCCAATAGACCGTCTAATACATATTAAATAGTACAGTCACTACTACAAAAAACAGAGGAATCACTGACGGCTAGAAGATGTTTGCAAAACATCATCGCTCGTTGGTGAAGAAAATGTCGGTAAAAACCATCCCCGACATTCTATCGTTGTGCGTGGATATAGAAATCATCACCAACGCACTATAGCACGTTGCTATATAGGATTATTACCTACATCCAGTGCACCCATTAGTGAATCCGTCCTTTTTTTGCAGTGAGTGGTACCCTTCCCCTGATTTACACATAGAGTTGATGGCCATTATCTCTGGAACCAACAACTGGCTGCTTACCGGCCGGCCAAAGCCAATGTGTCGAAATCCCTTGATGCATCAAATCACTTCAATTTTTGGAAAATAAGGGTACATAACATCACATCTTTTCCTTTCAAACCCATAAATTTGAAAAATGAACAAAGAATTGCCAAAAGGAGTTGATAATACTGATAGTGCATGCCAGGCAGTCATGAACCCTTATCCATATCTCACATCCTTGATTTAGCCAAAAGAGATGTTCTTCAGAACAAAGGATGGTCATTCTTGTGTTTAGTTGACTAATTAAAAAGGAATGAAAACAAAACAAACTTGTTGGAAAAGAAAATAAGGAAAGGAAAAGGAAATGTAAAATCTAATGCCTCCAAAGTTAGAAAGACTGAGACAGAAAGAAAAGATGTGTGCTATCATTTCCTTCTGCTTCATTTTATCTCTTTTTCCTCTTCATTCCCTTTTCTTTTCATCTATTTTTTCCCTTCCTCTATGTCCATTCTAACATATCATTAGATCACATATAATAACTAGGTGTATTTTACTTCAATACGTTTCTATAGACTATTTATTGTGTGACTTCGTTTTCTTCAATTATGAGTTCTTGGTTTTTCCCTATACTAAGTAAGATTGCGCCTCTGTGACTATGCATTATATCAACGAACTAATTAATAGATATCTCTTTTTTCTTCCGGCTAAGGATTGACGTAACGATGGTTCTGGAGGAGGTAACAAAAATTTATTACTTAGAAAATAACAAGTTGGAATAGCTAGAACTCTTTCAAATGCATATCTTATGTTGCGATTGGGTGATCCGAAAGTGCATTCCAACTAAAAAAACGATATTTATTCATCATCTCAGCGTGGTCAAATTCCCAAAACTACGATTATATATGTTATTGGGCCCTCATGTATCATTTTTTATGGGTCATCTTAGAATATTCATTACAAAAGGATCAGATGATGAAGACTAAATTGTAAATATAAAACTTAAGATATTTTTCCAGAGTCCAAAATACTCTTATGATGAGACATGAGGTTTCGTTTAGGTTCTATTTATTTCACCTCACATCTCAGATTTGTGGTGATTGAGATCCCTATGATCTTAGATCGAAGGATTTAAGACTGGACCGCCCGACCTTAAATCCATGGTTTTTAATATATGGCATTTAAAATCTTTATGCGGCCTTGAATCTAAATGCAACATAAGGAAACTCATCCTTCTTCTTCTCTTTCTCTTTCCTTTTTTTAGGTTGTGTTTGTTTCAGCTCAGATCTCATTTTAGTGGCGATCTGAGATCCTAGAGTCTCAAATATATGGATTTAAGGTCAGACCTCTCCCCAGCCGAACTTAAATCTACCGCTGTAGACTCCAGTGATAGGGGAGAAGAGACATCAACCTCTTCGAAGTTTTTTTTTTTTCCTCTACACTAAACTCATTGTTTTTCCTTTAGTTTTCGCCTTAAAACAGCCAGTTTTCTAACGTTTTTTGTTTTCTGATCTTGTCGCTCTAATTTGACCACCTTTGCCGGTGGTTCTATCTAAAACCATTGCTTTTTTACCGTTGCTTTGGCTTGCAACATTTTTCTTTTTCTATTCCATTCAAATATCATTATTTTTTGTTGCCAACTGCTCTCGATCTTGTTCTTCAACTAATGATAATGTAGTTTTCTTGGCAGAGGTACCTCGACGCTTACTATGATAAATTAGATGAAGAGTATTGTTCGGTGTTTATAGGGGAATGTAATTCGTCCTTGTATGCAGTAATTTTCTTGTTATTAATTTGATGATATATACTGCTATTTTGGTCGATGGAAATTTGCTTTTTCTATATATAGTGAATACTAGTCATCGATGGCTAGTGCCTGGATTTGGTTTTATACATACTATCAATATTTGATGGTCTGGATATTAATTTATCTTAAGTTTAAATGATGTCACAGTTCTTAAAATAATTAAATACTATTTATTAATTGAACGTTCATAGCGTACATACTGGTTTGTTTTCACTTTATATGGTTTGTTTGAATTTGTAAGTTGATGGGGTTGTAATTGAACTGCAAAAAGAGAGACCACCAGTTGTAGCACAGCGATCTACTATATAAACTGTAAATGTTTTTACAGTTTTGAGTTTTACATAGTATTATTTAGAGGTGAAAAAGCTAACTAATGTAGTATCAGAAGTATTTTATAACAATTTGATAAGCAAGCATTGTAAATTTCTTTGTCATTGTACTTAATAGATTTGCCAATTCAGTCAGCTAAAATGACACCCTAAAAATGGCTGAAATAAGCATCGCAACAGGTACCAAAAAATGAAGACGTGCAACTTTGGCGCTGTTCGACCGGTCCTTTAACGACAGGCATTTGGTCGTCGCAATCAAACAAGGGGAATAGAATTCCTGGAAATAACGACGGTTTTAACCGTCGTGGATGCTCTATCGTTAACGCTATGTGAGTGTGAGGTGGAACAACAAACACACCTGCTCTTTACTTGTTCAATTTCGGAGAGCATCCGACTTTGTCAATGACACTTATTGTGTCATGGTTTTTAGCAATGGAATGTTTTTTTGTGACGGGTTTTAATGACACAAAATAAAAATAAAAAATAAAAAACATTCGGCCTAGGAGGTAAACGGCTGTTTTAAAGTTTTACAGTCGCTGAGGTCATAAACAAAAATATAACCGAACATGATCCTGTTACTCTTTCTAATGTTAGCGATCGATATTGTTGTGTATTAATAGGCAAGTAAGGCAATATAAGTTGATTTGAATGTCGAAGAATTTATCTTTGTGAACTGTAATTAATTTAAATTAGCTCCCAATTATTTTCCAAAACGAAAGTATGGAAAATACGTTAATACGCCTGATGCTAATTTGGCATCTTCCCGATATAATAATAAATAATACTGGTTCAAGTTCCAAATTGCATACGACTTAGCTTCTAAGACAGTAGTCTCATACTGTCTACCATGCATGAGCTCGATGTTCACATCAACAACGCGAAGACAACTGCGGAAGGTCCTTCGTCCTGTGGTTCAGTTTCTGCAGCTCACAAGGACTCTTCTTATCAAGACAGGGCAACCAGTGGATGAACGGATTTGGCGATTAAGCTCATCAAGCAGTGGTACTAAAATTTTAGAACCAGAGTTCTCTCTACTAGGATATATTGTCTCTTCCATTCTTTTCAATTTTAGTTTAATTTGGGTAGGATATATTGTCTCTTTCATTCCCTTCAATTTTAGTTTAATTTGGATAGGTGTTACTCCTTTAAAATGCAAATAGTAGATGCATAACGCTCTAGTCGATGGGTATATTGTTCCCCACTCAGGTTTCGAAGCAACTTTGGACCCTACGGGCAGAAAAAAAGAAAGAGGATGTTCTGCCTCCTCAATGTATCTTAAGTTTCAATCCTCTTGGAAGTCAGAATGGAAACCCTCATTTTGAGAACAAAGGTGTCATTATCTATGACCATAGGGGTCGTTTGACAATAAAAACAATATGTTATTGTTCCATGTATCTATCCCAAATATTAAAACAGATTCATCAGATATTGTAACACAATGTTCCATGAATTTTCCCTATTATTTGAGATAGATATGTGAAATAATTACATATTGTTATTGTTGTCAAACAACTTCTTACTTAACAAGTGGATTTGGACCCCGCCCATCATGGGCAGATCCTAGAAATCCAAGAGATGGGATCAGATTTGTTGGATCCAAATTCATCCTGACCTCTTATGCATTGGAATCTCCAGTTTATAGATTGCAACCCACTTGCATCAGTCAAGCTCGCTTTACACACATTTTCTAGTGCAGTTACCGAGTTGCGTGACCTTGGCCGTTTGTTTTAGAGTCCCAATGTTCAACATCGAAAATCCAACAATAATGCCCGGTAGAGATACATGCATGACCTTTTTCCTCCTTTTTTTGGGAATAATTTATTTTCTTTGTTCATACCTTTTGCCTCTATACCCTTCAAAAAAAAGTTAGTACTTTTCACAATTTTTTCAATAAGAGCCACATTTTTCTTAAACCTATTAATCAAAGGATTAAAGTAATTTTCTTGAAAATAAAAAAAAAAACTGAGTAAAATGATGAAAATACTGTTAGCGATAGATCATAACGTTGGGAAAACATATAACTAATGTTCTTCGTTTGTCAGCTCAGCTGCTTATCAAATTTTCACTTAGTGCGCTTACTAAAAATCACAAAGAAATATTTTTTTTTGTCAAATTTTAGAGAGGCCCCAACTTCGATTTTTTTTTTCGTAACTTTTTTACTTCCACAGACATGCATGTGTAACTAAAGCACCCCGTTATAATTAACTGCATCTTTAATGGTTCTTTTTGGTTCCTTTCTTTTCACGTTATAGTTTATTGTGCAAGTAGTAAGTTTTGGCCAACACATTGCTTTGCATACTCAACCATCCACACATAACACGTAATTTAAATAGTAACATTGGCAGTTCTCACATTTGACTTTGACCAAGGATCTAAGCCAAGCGCACACTAAAATTAAAGAATATAGAAGTGCAGCCCTTCATGCTTCGAAGATTCTTCCTTGAGTTTGGGGGAAGGAATCACCATATTCAATTTAGGGGCTCACATTTTTGCCCCGATTGATAAAGTGGATCATTACGTTACTTTCCAATTTAGCAGCACAAGCTTTTGCTAATAAAAAGGCGCTTCATCCAAGAGTTCGGGATTTCAAAACTCTCAAATGCGGGATGTTGTCCGATGACATCTATTGTTAAAAAACAATTACTATAAGAGCATTATTTTTTATAATGCAGCAATGGTTCATAGTGATTTTGGCAACTATTTATGGTTGGTCGAACAATGGATTTTTCATTTTCAGCGTCTGGCAATATCTGGTATCTGACATGTTTGAATCCTTGTATATATAAAAAGTAAACCTTGACTAGAGGTTCATGCTGGCGATCTCTAGTTAATTATTTTCATTTGGTATAACTCTTACTCAACATTAATTGTACAGATGTGCTAAAAACATGAGAATGAAAAAAATTCAAGTTTCTTCATTATTTCAATAAAATTTTACGAGCCAAGAAAACGCAAACCATTTTATTTCAGTTATTTATAAAAAAATCAGATCTGCACATTGAAAAATCTTACATTTTTTATTCTTAGGTTTTAAAGCATGGAAACTCACATCCATATGGTTAAGTTTTTCCCCAAAAAAGGAAAAGGATTTCCTTTCAGAGTACTGCATCGTACTAAACGATCTTAATTTTTGGTGATGCAATAAAAAAACACGCTGCAGTTTTATACATGTTGATTTTAGCCACTTCTGTCTGCCTCAAACATAGAACTTTCTTCTTCATTTTCTCGGGTGAGTGAGAGGTTAACAACTGATTGTTTACCTTTAAAAAAGAAGCTCGAAAGCTTGCCTCCCCAATTTCCTTTATTTCTGGAGCCCTGAGTTGTGTCGGTATCAACAATAAGAATGGTGTGCGCGGCATCCTTCAACATAAGTACCATACTTTATCACTTAAGATATACAAACATAACGCTCATAAAAATCGAATCAAAGACCTGGTTTTTTGTAAACCTAACTTGTGCAATGCCTCTTGAAGCATTGTCCCCCTCTTTTGAATGCAATTTTAGATTGTTACAAGGGAAGCAAGTCAAGCCTATGCTCAAATGAACGTGTTTTTGCTAAATTTCAATGGTTAAAGCAAATAATGTGTGTTATCTCACACTAACAAGGCCGGCGTCTCGCGGCGAACATGGCTGATCGAAAAGCACATACTTTGCATGATCTAAACCAGTTTTCTTAATCTGCAAAACGCAGTAAGTCGAACTCATTCGGCTGATCAAGTGAACGCTACCTTTGATCTTGTGACTTGTTGAGTGCTTTATTTAGGAACGATGAAAATGCAGGTCATGCCGTTGATATTGCATCACACATGATGAAACGCCATTAGAATGTACGTTGTACTTCTATTCCCCATAAATATTATACTCGTTGTTAGCAAAGCAGCAATTTGCAATCATAAGATAATGGTGCCATTTAGAAGATCAAAGATGCATCACGTGAGTGAGAGGGAGAGTTGATGCTGGGCGCTCAGACTATCATGAACCTTATGCCCCTTTTTTCGGGTGAGCAAGGGGTATTAATCCCATCGCCCGAAAAAGGCCCGAAAGCCCCCCATTCCCCCTGCCTTCGGGGTCCTGAACTGTGTCGGTGTCAGAACCTTATGCCCCTTTTTCGTTGCCCAATATATAAAAGAAAAAATGAGGGGGACTGAAAAAGGGAAAAAGATCACCTTCGGTTCTCTCTCTCTCCCTCTCTCTCTCCAGCTATATATATATATATATATATATATATATATATATATATATATATATTGAAATGCTCAAACAGTTTTTAGTCACATCAATATCATATGGATAGCATTTGAATGGGGAACTCTTCTTAGCCAAAGGTTGGCAGGGAACTTACATTGGAAGAATCCTCCTCGGAGCAATGACATAATGAAGACCTACTTGCTAATTGGAAGCCAAGATGTTTAAATCTACCTTGAGTGGGAAGTCGGCCCTTCACAAGCTAAATAAAGTGTCCATGAACTGCGATGGTGAGTTCTGCTTGCGCAGATCCACTGTCTCCAGTTTTGAGAGGCGTTAGGAGTGCATATAACCTCCCATATTTTCATTTCTGCTATAAGTTTATAACATATAACTTGCTCCTTCGGATTTGTAAGAAACTCCAACTATATGGTAATTCCTTTCGTTCGAAATGCAAGCTACTCCAGAAGCAACATTTTCCTTTGAAAAAATTGTCATCATAATGTTTTCCCCTTTAATTTAGAAATGAACTTGATAGTTCTGAAGTTTTTGACTCAGACCCAACTTTCAGTAATAACTGTAATCTTTGCTGTCACGGCTTACCCATGCTAGAAGAGGGGACTTTTTGAAATTCTTGGTTCAGAACCGTGTTTCACGAATAACTGTAACATAAAGTGCTTACCTTTGTTGAAGAAACATAATTATATATATGTATATAAATATTGAAATCGTCTGGCTACTTTTAATGATGAATGAATATTTATGTTTTCATCTCTAATAACATCAAAATTCGTTGTTAAATGCCTTAAAAACCCGTGGCTAATGCAGTTTTTATAACAGAGGTTGACGGTAGAAAATAAAAACGAAAAAAAAAATATCTGGCAACTACGAGTAGCCGGCAGATTTCAAAATATATAAGTATGTATTTGGTAACGTATAAAATCAGTCACGTCCATGTCCATTGGATAGGTGTACTTGAAGGTAAAACCTAGAAGTTGAGGTCCAGTTGCTTCTATTAGACATAGTTACACTAGGGTTGGGAGAAACGCCTACCTTTTGTAACCAGTGGTGTGCTAATAATGCTTCTATTAGATGAGTCATAATAAAGTATGCCATCTGCTTCCTTAGCCTTTTTGTAGATCGCACATTTTATAAACTCAAATTTTTTTAGCAAGGTTGAAATTATGGATGTCAATTGATCCAATTTTCATCGGATATTCATCCCAACTGCTTTTAGGAAGGCATACATGTAGAAAAAAAAAGATAATACTCAATTAAAAAATGGATCAGATTCATATTTAAGAAAATAACTTATAATTGGATTCAGATTAGGATATAGATTTAAATAAATATCCAAATTAAATTCAAATTTAGATTTGAACTGAATTCCAAATAGATGTCATATATTCTATATTCGTACATTTTTAAAAGTCAAATGTTATTAACATATCACAATATAATCCAGATTTGGTTATGTGTTTAGAAGTCAGATTCAGGGTTGGGTGTGAAAATAAGAGTCATATTTGGAATGAATTAGGATTTTGAATTTAGAAATAAGATTTGTATATGGTATAAACTTTTGTTCATTTGTACTTGAATATGAGCCTGTGAATATCCGATAAATTGAATGCAGTAAAAGGTGTATGCGATTTGAATACGATCTATTGACATCTATACTTGAAAAGAAAAAACTCGAGGAGAAGGATTTGACGCACCATGAGAAACTGTTAAAGGTTTGCCTTAAACACCATGGTGCCGGTAGGCTTTCATAAAATTTTGTCATTAACCCGCAGGTCCAAAGATACAGATTTTTGGGTTTTAGAATCCAATTAAAAGAATTTAAGACCCTAATTTGTGGAAATGCAAATCCTAAGTATGTATCCCCTCTTTTCTTTCACCTATTGGCTTTTATATTTTAGGAGGTGGGTTGAGATCTACTAAACTAAATAGCCCGAGCCGGATATAGAAGTGGGTTGAATCATTACAGTGGTATCAAAGTTGGTTCAATAATCGAACTTGCGTTCCTACACGCGAGGTGCATGTGTTTTAAGGAAGATGAATATAATTCAGTCTTGTATTCGAAGGCAAATTAAGTGATCATAAATCGTCGTTCTAGTTCTTAACCCTTTTTTTAAACTGGAACATAAGCTATTAAAAGTAGATTGAGCTCCGTCAAACCATGAGTTTGAACATGATGTAGAAGTGGATCGAATCCTTACAACATTACAAATATTTTATTTACATAAGTAACTTATGCCTACAAAGATTTTAGTGTCATTGTGTCAAAATTGCAGTGGCCTTCAAATAAAGAGGTAGAGTTGTTTACACGGGCCAGAGAAAGGCGTATGAGAGAGGCAACCGAGCCAGGCTTTACCGCCTCCCCCATTAGGATAAAGCTGATCTGATTCTCTCCAGAAAGGGAACTCTCACGAAAGGGAAAAACTGTTGGTTCTTTTCTACTGGACGCGTCAAGTCGAAGCCTCAGCAGTATGAGGCCAGTTTTATTATACAAGGAGAGCCCGAGAAGACATTTAAAAAGAACGGAGACGTCTTATCATTTTATGACAGAGCAGTGGCTTCCAAAGCATTGTAGATGGGAGAAACTATGATGATCGAAGCGTAGCGGCCCCAGTGGCCATGACCACCACTTTGAGGAACGTGACACCAAGAGGCACCTTGGTAACTGAGACAATGATAAGGGAAAAGATTGTGTATGTGTCTGTCTCTTGGTATGTGTAATGTGGCGGTCCTGACCTCTTTTAATTTGGTCAGGTCCGACGTTCGGCTCCAGAAAGATTCACACTGCTAAGTGTTTTTATCAGACTATAAAAACATGACCGAGAACTCTCCCTCTCTCTCTCGAAGCCATGAGGGTGTTAGATCAATGTTCTTCATTTAAGCATATCGATCGGCACCATTTTAAATATAATCAACGGTCTCATTTTCCAATCACATGATAAAATATTTACCCTTCCAGGGAATCATTCCTTTAGACCTCCAGAGTCTGATTTTCACATGGTTGGTCAAACTAAGAGCAGGATTCAATCCAGTCAATACTGAAAGCATCTTCCTGGGGCATGCAACCTGGGATTCATTTAGAATAGTTAGAATAGTGAAATCCGGCAAATACTGTACCCCTCTCTCTCTCTCTCTCTCTCTCTCTCTCTCTCTCTCTATATATATATATATATATATATATATATATATATATATATATTGAAAATGCTCAAACAGTTTTTAGTCACATCAATATCATATGGTTCTGACTCCAAGGACTAAGCTCTAATGCACCACATGTTCACAGAGGCCAATGCAGACTGTCCAGTGGCAATACTGGGAAGGAGAGAGAGAGAGAGAGAGGACACACTTTGGACCAATCTTAAATTCACATCTTGCAATTGCACCAGTGCAGCTGTTCACATGCTGAGACCAATAGATGCTTGTTTACAGTATCTCTCTTGTTTTTTTTTTCTTTTGCTCTCCAAAGCCTGCCTTCGCCACTGATGTGCTCGGTGCCGCCAGCCATGGTGTCAGTTTTTCCTGTAATTTAAGGAACGGGGCCTTTTTGGTGCCTCGTTTGGCCAGTGATCTGCTCATCATCACCGTCCATTAGTGTCGTCATCACCGTCGGCCGTGTGAGATCATGCCACGTAGCCATGCTGACAGCCATCTATCAGAATGATGGATGGCAGTGACGCCAATTCGTTTTACTTGGTCAGTTCTTAGTGTTCTGGCCTGCACATAATGAGTTTAAACTATTCAGTTTTCACAGTAATCACGTGATCCTCTTCGGAAGAGACCATAGGTTTAATTAAACGAAAAGGAGAAGAATATACCCAATAGGGCGTTAATTTAATACTTTAAGAAGCTGTTTCGCAATAAGAACATTCAAAAACTATTCTATATATTTGTATTAAAGATGGATGCAAATTCATGAAATACAATGCAGTGTTCATGAATTTTTTGGGACAAATACATGAAATAGTTTCTTATCATCCCTTCGAAAACTATTCTATATATTTGTATTAAAGATGGAGGCAAATTCATTAAATACAATGCAGTGTTCATGAATTTTTTGGGACAAATACATGAAATAGTTTCTTATCATCCCCATTGCATGCTAAAATCTAAATGGCTTCAAAAGGTATTTTCGGTTAAATTTCCATGCAACCGAAGAACTATATGCACGTACAAGCAGCGCAATGCCAGCTTGAACTTTAAATACGACAGACCAGTTAATATCAAACATGATTTTATGCATAGTTGATACCAGCTTGCTGCAATGATATTGCGTATGCAGCACTAAGAACAAGTTAAGCACAACCCAACAAGTTTTGCAGAGAGGTACATATATTTCTATTCTCCCCAAAGATACTTTCACCATTGACAACAGAGCCGGGTGCATTTGCTGTAGCGAGGTTATGTCATGTCCTACACCAACTGGATATATACTCATTGTTTGAATTAGCTATTTGTTATCCTTGCATTTACATAATCTAAACACACTTGGATACAACCCTTCGTTTTCAAGCTTAGAATATATTGAAGTGAAACCTGCAGTAAACGAGTCAGGTTCTTGCTGTTCATGAGCTTGATCAAAGCTAGCCCAGCCTGATGTTGAGCTTGATCCGGTTAATTTTGTATGAAGAAGTTTGAGCTTTTGAATTAACCAGTGATCACCATGCGTGAGCAAATACTATTGCCTTGCCTCTAGGGTAAAAGGTTTCACTGATAATATTAAGTAGTTCGAGTACATTCCTCTCCAGTCACAATAATGTATGTACAGGTCTCCCTAAGTATGGAGACGTTCACTCACCCATAAATGAGAAAATTGCTCACCCATAAATGAGAAAATTGTATAGTTAGATGTCTTCTGACTCACTATTATGAATGAGAAAAATGTATAGTTAGATATCTTCTAACTCACTCACTATGATGACTTTGGCTCTGGATCCAGAGTCACCTAGCTTGCTCATCAGGACCGTATGATATATGGTGATAGACAGTTGAAATAAAAGCAATGAAAAAAAAAATGTGAACCTTAAGCCCTAGCACTAGATGTTGAAAACGTTCGCCTTCGTTTTGTCAATTGATTAGACAGCTCTGATGAGTAAGCAAGGTGAGCGTAGATATAGCTAAATTTTCATATTGTCGACTTATCAAACTCTCTCGACTTGTCAAACTCGATCAACAAACTCTTACTCCTCAAAAAAAAAAAAAAGTTCTCAGAGCCAGTATTAAGATGTAAATACAGTAAAAAACTAAACCAGATATAAATCTAAATACGACGTATAGATCAAACGAGGATAAATATCTCAGGTACAGAGTATCGCCTCAAAGTGAAAAAGAGAAGGAAGAAAAACAGTTGAATTTGTGGGGAAGAGTTCTCTTCTCCAGCGACCTTTTGACCATGTACTTACTTTTCCCACCACCTTTCCTTCACTTTTGAGATGGAAAGAAACCTCCTGTTTAGTGGAACCGGAGATCTCCGTGGGTCCCCTCAAGATTCACCTTGAGAAACGAACCTCGAAGCAATCAAAACAACCTAGAGAAACAAACATATGGAGCTACTTGGATATGGATCGCACGAATCGGGTCTCAGGATCCAAATCTGAAGCTCGAAGGTGGATCCAGTCTTAGATCCACATATATATCAGATTGGTCTTTTGTTTTATTATGTCTATAAAGCCAAGATGGATCCTGTTTACACCCACAGTTTTGATACAGTATGTTCTATGGGTGCCATGGCCTGTAGCCGTCCTTATTAGCCAGCACCGAAGCCCCACCTGCTTGGCTGGGTCGGACGCTCATAATGGTAAGGGTGTAAAGCGGGTCGGGTTTAATTTGGTATTAAGACTTTTGTCTTTCTCGATTGAACTACCATCTGATTCAGACCGGGTTTTATCTAAAGCCAACCGACCCGACCCGTTCATATTCCTACACAAAGTGGAAGAGTAGAAGCTAGAAGGCCTCTGAGCCGCTCACCTTCCAGCACTTTCTTTTTCCAATGGCATCTGCAACTGCAATTTTGTATGATGAAGATTGAGGTGACATATCTTGTTCGGAGCCTTGTATTGGAGACATATGGAAGAATAACAGAAAGGCCAGCTTGAATGGCCTCCATCTTGAACTGTAAAAAAAAAAACGGCAACAGTAAAAAGATTATTATACATAAAAGAAAATATATAAAGTTACTGAAATCTTATTTAAGAGCCATTTTTTTCACTCTTGTTTTAGAATCAGACGGTTGACTTCTAAATAGCGGGTTGTTAACCTCATGTTCATCCATATTTTTATCTTCATAACACCTTTTAAAAGTGTTTAGGTGATGTCAAAACCAAAATTTTTCAAAAATGAGTTTTGAAGAACTTGTTTTTCACAAAAAAAAAAAAAAACAAATCAATCATTTATGTCTTCCTCTCCTCCCCACTTTCCCGGTTATTCACAAAAAATGGTATTTTTACATGAATCATCCAACTACAAAAACTAATTTAAAAAAAAAAATAGTTAAAAATCCGTTTTTTCACAAAACTAATTTTTATTAAATAGATTGTTTTAATGGTGTCATCAAACATGCCCTTATGTATTTCAGTGTGACCTGGTTTTTGCTTCTTAGTTCTTGGTACTTCAAATATTCATTTAACTCAATTTATAGTGTTTAAACATGATTTTAACTAAATTAAACAAATGTAATTATAATAATGATCGTTTGACTACCATTCTAATTGCAGGCCAAGAAATAGTAGTCAAATTCGTAAATGGGTGGGATCTAGTATGAAGGTTTTATTAATTTATTTGTCTTACTTATTTTATTGGGAGCCAAATTTTAATATATTTATCTGTTCCAGATCCGAACCGGTTGCAGCCTTAATTTATGTGGCAATTTATTTCTATTGGGTGTGACCACACCATTGATTCCAAGCGAAGAATCTCATTCAAGCAACCCCTCAAAGCTCATGCAACTATTCCACCACAGTAGTGGACTTACAACAGTCTTTTATTTTTTTAATTCTTGGAGCTTTGAATTTCTTAATTGGTTGGGAAGGAAAGAAAGAAGGCGTGAAGTAAGTGCAAGAGCCCGCTATTCGCTCCTCGGGAGGCATGAAAGAAAGGCGTTGGGAATTCTTTGTATTGCATGGGAAGAACAGTGTTGCCCAAATTCCTAAAAGCACCTCCAAAAAAGTAAATAAATTTCAAAACAAATTTCTGATCGCATTAAGCTTAATTAAGGAGAGCTTAGGTTTATTAAAGTGTTGTCTAAACATTTTCAATATTTTGAGGCATTTTAATCAGCTGTATAAACTTGATGGAGTTTGATAAGAATCAAGGGAATTCGGCTTATGTATAGTGATGTCATCTTAGAACTAAAGCTCCTTACTTTCTGTGCCAAGCAACATGCTTCTTTAAGCACCCTTGCACAATCCAATAACAAGACCATTTTTATATTAATGAACATTTTTTGTTTATTTTTCTTTTTGGGTTCTTAAATGATTTTGTCTCCTTGAGATTTTTCTCCACTATTGTTAATGTGCATAACTAATCAGAGTTAGTCAAAGGTTTTAAAGGAGTAGGCGCAATGGCATAATGGTAGGAGCGAGGGTTGATAGATGGTCAGTTTTAATTTTGAATTTACAAAATATTGTTTTTTTGTACTATAAAAAAAGATATTATTAACATGTAATTTAAATTGTGACGAAAGAAGCATTTTGATGCACTGAAAACAAAAACAAATCTTAAAAAAACAATTGATTGGGTGTGATCCGTATGATGAAATACTCAATCAACATTGGTAAAGGCTTGAGAAAAAATTTAAAAAATATTATATTATACTTGTGTTATTTATATATATATATAATTTTGTTACTCCAAACCTGATCTATCTTACTGTTGAAAAAATGAAATAGAAACAAGTAAAGGCAGAAGGAACAGAGTCTTAATTGAGTAGAGGGAATATGCTTGGTGTGTTTGGAACACCAACTTACTCATTTCTATTATGTCGAGCGAGTTGCTTAATCAGAATAAGAAGATGATTATCATTGACAACAAAAATCATGATGGTCGTTGTCAAAAACAGACATAAAAGTAGACGGAGGACCCTGGATGGGTTAATGGCCGGTGGCACGTCAAATCGAAGGCATAGGGTGCTTTCTGTAATTTCATGGCGGCCATTAATTTATATTCAATTCAAATTGGTTGTCCCCTTGCAGTTTGATAAAACAAGTGAGCGTGCATTTCTCCACAAACAAAAGGGCCGACGTTGCTCGCCAATAAAGGCTAATCGCAGAGACAGGGAGAGAGAGAGAGTATATAATAGTGAAAGCGCCATGAACTCTTGCAGGTGAAATTGAGGGGGCAGATTCACTTTGGAAGAAAAGGTCCCCATTTTTTTTTAATCCCTTTCTTGGTTTGGTTTTAGGCCTTTCTTTTTATCATTCCTTGTGAGTCGACGGGCAGCAAAACTCTTGAGATCTTCACCGCCGGTTGAAGTTGTCCGGCTTCAAATCACGGCAACCGGCAAGAGAGGTACCTCATCGATGCGACCTGAATATACATTCTTGATGTTCCTTCTAGTTGGTGACGTTTTACCATCTGCCCTCCGATGACGAAGCTCTTATAAGCTGAAAGGAGAGTGAAGATCGGAAGTTGAATATGGTTATGAGCGCCGAACCTGCAAGCTTCGTGCAGACAGCGGCATCTTCTCATCTTCTGCAACAAATCAATCGACTTCAACCAGGAGAAAGAAGCACAACCAACCACCAAAGGTAACACCTCTTTCTCTGTCTTCCTCTCCCTCGCTTCCTCCCCTTGTTAGGAGACTGGAGTGCTTTCTTTTCTGGTCTGTTTGGGGGAATGCTCCCTGTCTCTCTTTTGCCTTGTTTTGGTGAGTTCTCTCTCTCTCTAGAACAGAGATTCTTTCACAGTTGGAAGGGTCCCACAGGGAGCAGAGAGAACAGTAGTCCTTCTGCTGAGACAGAATGCAGATGGAAGGATCATTTTCACAAGGAAAATGACCCCATGAATGAATAAGACCTTCTTCTGCATCAGTCAGCTTTTTGGTTTTGCTTATATTGACTGTTTCTCTCTCTCTCTCTCTCTCTCTATAGAGGAAACAGAACAGAAGTGTCGTTTTCACAGAGCATAGATGAACCGGTTGTGCACTGTACTTTTGGGTGTTTGGCGGCACTCATTTGCACAGAAAAATCGGGATCTGCAGGGACTTCTTTTTCTCCCATTTCATGATTTCTCCCAGTTTTCCGGGTAACATCGACGACCCCCGACCGTCCCATCGTCTTACCACTTAGATGTAAATATCTATGGCCAGAGTCTTAGCTGGCTCTAGTCGCTTGGGATTTAGGTGAGCCTACTTATCCAGATATAGGAGATATATTTGGAAAGTGCTTATCCGGATATCTGGGGAGTCCGAACAAGCCCTCTGCGCAAGCTGCAGAGGAACGGCCGGTCACCTGCACCGCTGCGCAGCAAGACTGGCAGAGAAGCTCCCAGTTGGTATATAAATTTCCTTCCGGAAATTAACATGGTTAAATTTGTAGATACGTGCACTTATATTAACACATACACATACATTTCTGCCTTATGAATGTAATCTTTAAGTCCAAAAGAATATAAATCTAAAAAAAGAAGAGTGCGAATGCTTTTGGTTTCTAAAACTCATCTTGTTGTATGTCCAAAAAAAATATGATTTATGAACAGTTTATAATCTTTTAGACATGCAAATGGCATCTGCACAACTGCTTTAAAAAAGACTTTGGAACAGACTAGTCCTCGAACAAGACTAGTTTAATGAATTTTTCATATTTGTATGGGCTTTTTAATAAGATCCATTTCTGTTAGGTTCCTCCTTAAGCAACTGAAAAATATAGAACAAAGGCCTTGGATTTGTATGATATATATAACGGCCCTTATTTGTTGGATCTAAATTGTTAGGCCCGTTTCCAATTACTATTTTTCACAAATTTACTTCAACAAAATTGATTATAAGGAAAAACACTGGAACTTTTTTTGCCAAAGTTAGCCCAGCCTAAGCGAGTGAACTTTCGCATCTTTAAAAAGCATGTATAGATAATATCGGAAGTACCTACTGTATATATTTTTATGATAACAGTGGAAAATACAACTAAGTTTAATTGAAAGAACCAACAAAAATGCTTAATTCATATCTTCGTCTGTTTACATTAAAATTGAATGGTAAGTAATATAATTAACAGAGGAAGGCCAAGGTTAGTGTGCTTTTGGTGGGTAAAGAGTATTTGGGCACAGATATGCAAGTTGAAGTAGCAAGTTGAAGTATAGCAGGAGCATCACCTCACCAAAAACAACTTAAAGGATGAAGGTATGAGGGGCTTCGGCCTTTCACTCTGATGGTGGGATTAACCTCCCACTTACCCCTCGCCCGGAATTTGTACATGACCAGTTACGCTTCATCTTCAGGGACGCTTTAGAAATTGAACAACTAAAATAAACAAAGAATCCATGTATTGGTGCACCGTCTTTGGAGCCTTCTTGGAGGTGAAGGTTGCTCAAAAAGTTGCAGGCATTGGCAAATTAGTCCTCTACAACGACTTCACTTAGTCTGACCGGCCTTGTTCCGAGAGCCATCGCCAACCTAGAGAAGAAACTCTAGATTATGTTAAACTATAGGCATTTTTATCATAGGTACCATCTTCTTTGGCATTATAATAAGTCCTTTTCTCGATTCAACGTTTTGAGTGGGTTCATAGACATTATAATAAGGCATTTTTTTCATTGACATTATAATAAGCCATTTTTATCTTAATCTTGAGTTGTTCAAAGACCATTTTTGAAAGGCCCCAATCCTTTGGCCGGGACCTGGAAAATCACGGCAAAAAAAATCTTCTAAACCATTAAATTTGCATTTGATCATTTCTTCAATATATGCCCGAACCACGCAGCTGATTAAAAATTATATGAAAAATGGTTCCCTTGATTGCCCAAATTTTAGGTTGAACCGCTGATTCTCCATCTGCTTAAAGAGCATGAATTAACATCCAAATTCTTAATTTAATACAAGTTGCATGCTTAAGTTATCAATGATCTACAGATTTCATGATTTTGGTCAGTTAATTAAGAACTTCTGGAAGTGTACTTTTTGAAAGACTAAAGGAGAGACTCACAAATTAAATTATGTACTTTTTATACAAGCCTACCGAACAGTGCTTGTTCTCAAGAACCAGGCGCAGCCGTATAATATCATATCATGTGCAGTTAATCAATGGGTCTTTTCAAGTTCGTGAACAGATGCTTAATGATGGTCATGGTTTATTTAATTGAGTTTCCAAGACCACTAGTACAGAGCAACTTATGGGCATGAATTTCCTTGTTAGTAGCTAATGTGTGGTTTATAATTGTGGCATGTAGGTGATCAGAAGACTATGAACAAGAAGAAGCTAGACATTGTGAACGATGGGTCCAAAAGCGAGCTGACAGCGAGCAGAGGCAGATCACAATTTCCAGTGGATGATGAAAGATATGATCAGGCCATCCACTGTTCATGCAAGTCTTTCCAGTCTTGCTCTGCTAATTTGCTTGCGGATTGCGTCGCCTTATGCTGCTGTCCATGCGCGATTTTGAACATGTTGGTCCTGACTTTTGTTAGGCTTCCATGGAATGTGGGCAAGAGATCCATGAAATATTTGAAGAGGAAAGCTCTTGTTGCCAGAAGGAGGAGGAAGAAGAATGGGAATCGGCAAGAGAAAGAGAATGTATTACTAACCGTCGCAAGTGAACCAGCGCTCTTGGCCGCACCACCAGTGCTCATGACGAGTCTGTTTGGTGAGGATGGGGACGGGTTTTCTGCTTTTCTTGAGGCAGAAAAGATGTGGGCAGAGTTGCACCAAGTGGGTTACTTGGGATTTGGAAGAGTTTCCTTTCAAGGATTTATATAAACAAAGAAACATCTTTCCCCAATAAAGTGTCGACTCAATCCTACTTGAAAAATCCTCTTAGATTACGCTTGCAATATTTTGGTTGTTTGTGTGTGAATGTTTCATTAGCAAAACATGCTTTACTTTTGAAAGAATACCAAAACAACACTCGTATTTTGAGAATACCTTGAAAAGGCCAAAGCCTCTCCTCCATTCCCCTGTCCTAGCAAAACATGCTTTCTTTTGAAAAAATACCAAACCAACACTCGTATTTTGAGAATAGCTTGAAAAGGTCAAAGCCCCTCCTCCATTCCCTGTTCTAGGTTTAGGGAAGAAGCAGGACACTCATCAACTCAGTTTGATGTGCATACCCAAGTTTAGAAAAATAACACCCACAACAATCGAACTAATGACTGTACTTTTATGGGTCCGTCAGTTCAGTCAGCCACACAACACCGCTCTCAGCATGAAACCTGACATTTGAATCGGTTATATTTAGCTGGATGCTGCTTGTAAAAAAAAAAAAAAAGCAACAACAACAACAACAAATCGTTGGGATGACATAGCACATGAAGATAGTAATTAAAGCCGAAACAACCCTGCTGGAGGAGCGTCCTCCTGAATGAAATTAAATAAGAAATTGGAGAGTATATCCAAGGAGCATATACAAAATCAGCTATACACAATGACAGCCAGTGAACACAAGAAAAACTTTTGCTCCCAAAAAAGCGCAGCAAAAAACCAGACTGGAACCGGCTAATTTAAACCGTTCCAAACAGTAAGGAGATGATCTCCACAGCATGTTCAGACTTGCAAAACTCCAGCTTTTGAGACGCTCCAGCAATCTGTAAATGAGAACGAGCAAAATTTGCCTTACCTTTGCAAGAGTCTCTCACTCATTTCAGCCACCTTTTCTGGTTAGAAACAAGTATAACCTTGGCAGTAGTAACAATCTCAAAGCAGGATATCAGCTTTTGGAGAATGCTGGTCTTCGGAAGACTTCATCCCCCACGGGCTCTTCAACCATAGTGAGACACAGATCCTCGTTGTGCCATTTTACGCCATGAGCAATCCATTTTCTTCCATTCTTCAAAAAGGAGAAGATCTGAAGGCAGCAATGACCCCCCTGAAGGTGAGGCCAGTCACCTGCTGCACACCCTGAGAGAAGCCACAATCTGATGAGGGAACCCTCCTTGTCATTCCTAACAGATGCTAGACAGGCATCCTCAAACAATCTAGCTATCCTCTACCTTTCCCCTTCAATGGTAGTCTCAGCATCATTAACCATAAACTTTTTCATAGAAGACCACATCCCCCAGATAATGGTGCCAAACACAAACCCAATCTTCCAACACAGAGAGAGCCAACCTCTCTTAAACCCAGTAGCAAACCATCTTTTGAGAACATTGACTATATTGGAAGAGAAAGAAAACTCCCTTTTGAACTTGCTCAGAATAGATGGCCAAACAGATTTGACCAATTTGCACTCAAAGAAAATGGGGGGGAGGCCTCTTCCTCCCTCTCTCAAATGAAACATGGGTTTGCAAGAAAAAAACCTCTACATTGGAAGCAATCTTGAGTTGGCAGGCAGTCCTCAGTTGCAAGGTAGGTGAACCACTATGCCTTGGGGTTAGTTCGGGGATACCAGATCTCCTTTCTCCCCAGGCTTCAGGAGAGTTCTTCTGCCTAATAGAATTCCAGACATCAACAAAACACTTGCTCTTAAGTTGTTGATTTTGCAGCAATAGGCAGTCTCTATTAGGAGAGATGATTGGATGATTGACAACAGCCTGAAGCAGAAAATTCTTAAAAATAATTTATTTGTAGGCAAAACCCAACTTGACAGTTATGAAAGAAATTTTGAATACAAGCGGGTTTGGATATGACCCTATTAACAAATGCATTGATGTTGACCCTCAAGTTTGGAGTGAGTACATTGAGGTATGTTATAGATATCGTAATTTTAAGTTATGTCTGACATATCTTTATTTGAGCAAAATTTGAACACATGAAATTTTTCAGAAATACCTGAATAGAAAAAAATACAAAGGTCCAAAGTTATGGAGGTACTATGACGAGTTTGCAAGGTATATGGTGATTCTCTGGCAATGAAGCAGACACATGCAACAACATGTTCTTAGATGAGGATACTGAACCATTTCCAACTACACCTGCATCTCAATCGACTTCATTTTACATGCAACTTGAAAGTTCACAATCATTCACACAAATGCTCCATGAAGATAGCCCTCTCATACAATCGCCAATATCTACAACTCAAGATCCCACAATGACAACCAATAAGACTACAAGTAGGTCTAGAAGGACCATGTCAACCTATGATGAAGAATATTATAATTTGTTGCACGTTATTGCTGATGATGTGAAGACTACGCACGTGCATGTAAAGGGGTTTAATTTGTCACTTGTTGCGACATACTTCAAGAGTTGGTTGAAACTGGACAAATAAATTGTGATACAAAAGTGAAGAGTATTGACATGTTAGCAGAGGGCACCAACCCCATGATCTTTGTCAACCTTCCACCTTTAAAGCAGGTGTCATAGTTATCAAGGATCATGAGGTTGGTGCCCTCTGCTAACATGTCAATACTCTTTACATGTGTATCACAATCTATTTGTCCAGTCTCAACCAACTCTTGAAGTATGTCGCAACAAGTGACAAATTGAACCTCTCTACATGCATGTGTCATGGTCTTCACATCATCAACAATACCGAGCAACAAATTATAATACTCTTCATCATAGGTTGACCTGGTCCTTTTAGACCTACTTGAAGTCTTATTGGTTGTCATTGTGGGATCTTGAGTTGTAAGAGTTGTAGATATTAGTGATTGTATGGGAGGACTATCCTCATGAAGCATTTGTGTGAATGATAATGAACTTTCAAGTTGCATGTAAAATGAAGTCGATTGAGATGCAGGTGTAGTTGAGAATGGTTGAGTGTCTTCATCTAAGAACATGTTGTTACATGTCTGCTTCATTGCCAGTTGCATGGGAATCACCATATACCTCGCAAACTCGTCATAATACCTTCATAACTTTGGACCTTTGTATTTTTTTCTATTCAGGTATTTCTGAAAAATTTCATGTCTTCAAATTTTGCATAAATAAAGACATCAGACATAACCTAAAATTACGATCTCTATAATATAACTCAATATACTCACTCCAAACTTGAGGGTCAACATCAATGCATTTGTTAATGGAGTCATATCCAAACCCGCTTGTATTCAAAATTTCCTTCGTAACTATCAAGTTGGGTTTTGCATACTTCAACTTGTTTTTAATTTTGTCCTTAGTGAAATCCTTTCCGAAGCGATCTATCATGTTGTTTTCAATTGCTGTGTAGGCTTTTGACTTCAAACCTCCACCCGATTTCATACCAGGAATGTGTGATTGCTCCAAAAGACGCTGGACTAAGTAGTCCATCTGTGCTTAGTCCACGTAAGATTCTCCCTTGATGGACCGCTATCTTCCATGGTAATGATTTGTACAATATTTCTTCACAACTACAATTTTCATTGTTGAAACGTATGCATAAAAAAATTTGACATATAAAGAAATTCATTACGGTAAACTGAATAGTATGAATTGAAGTATGAACGTTTATACTACAATACTAACTTGCATTTCACTTCTAAGGTAAGTGTTAAGATAAATGACTAAAACAAAGACAAAAAGTGTGCATACCACACACACACTTTAAAGGTACTTTTATGTCTAGTCACATAATGCACCTAGGTGTCCTGGCAACAATATGGCATGCTATTCAAACAAGGACCATGTTCACTATGCACCTAGGTGTCCTTTTCAATCTTGGTAAGGTTAAATGAATTCCATGTCATCATGCTTATAGACAAGTCGTCATTTTGTATGGCAGAGAACATTTCTTGTGATTCAACAAGACAAAAATAAGCATTTGTGTGTCATTATAATGCACGTAATCTAATGATAACATATGTGTGCATCAGTTTTGAGTTAATAAATAACATAAGAAATAATTTTAACAACTTTCATATCTTTTGCATTACAATGGCCTTCTTCTTTTATTACATGGGTCATCAGAAAAATATCAGCACATGACAGTGCACTCTGATTTTCCTTTGTCGGTTAATTAAAAAAAAGGTCATACTGGTACATATAGTTTCACTAATTTACAAGTTGTCATATACAATGTCAGCATAATGGTAAAGCAAATTGCAACACTAGCTTGAGCAAAATGGTAAACAAAAACAAATGATAAACAATACTATATCGTACATGATTTCAGCCAAAATCTATTATTTCAATGAATCCACGCATGAAGATTTCAGTTCTGTGTTGATTGAAAGGGATATTCAATTGTATGATCAGACAAGCCATTGCAATATGTGGTTTGCTTAGCTTAAAGTAATTCAAGAAAAATTAATGAGTATTTGAGTCTTCATTTGATTATAGCTGCATTATTATGTTATTTCTATATGTAGTCAGACGACTTTGTCTAGCTACTAGTTTACATATACTCAAAAAGATCACCTGCACAACAGTTGATGCAGAAATGCATTTTTTCCTTGCATCACTTCTAAATATGCAAAATTGGACCATCATAACTTCATCATATGCAAACATTTATAACATATTAAAGAAATATGACAATAAACATAAATAATGTTGCCACTCACAGCTAGCACGAAGAAGCCATTAATCGGTAATCACAGCGGAGAGAAGCATGGAAAAGAAAGGGAGAAGCACGGCAAAATTTTGCAAGTGATTTCATGACGACAACCACATTTCCCCAAATCAAACTCATATCACTAATCAATCCAAAAAAAAAGGAGCAGCCCCACCAATTAAAGCCTTTCTCTCGGATTGGGCGGGATGTAAAGAAACAAAAGGAAAATTGTTGCGTGTGCGACCGACGTACAGAGGGAGAGGGAGAGTGACAGAATAGAGATCTCGAGAGAGGGATGGCAGAGAATAGTTCGCGTCTTACCTGTGATGAAGAAGAACCTTGCCCCGCCGCAGCCCGCCTTGCTGTTTTGAGGAGAAACGAAGCGAATGATGAAGAAGAACCCCGCCCCGCCACGGCACGCCTTCCTGTTCTCAGCAAAGAGAAAGAGAAACGATGAAGAAGAACATTGGCAAAGCCCTAACAGGCAAATAATAAATCGACGGGAAAAAGTCGGACCCCCCTAGGTCCGACTTTTTTCCAGGGTAAAGTTACCCTCGTCGAGCAGTTTTTGCGCCGAAAATTTTCCTGCGTTTGATGGCATCATTAGTTACCGTACAATGCAAGGTAAATTACACCTGACGCACAGTAATATATGTGCACATCAAACGGCAAACGGGGTCTTAAAGATGAAAATTTGTTAGGAGAAATTGTCACTCCACTCGAAATATTGACCTTGGAAGTCACTGGAGTGGGGGAACCTTCGTAGACGAAGCCCGGATAGGGGTAGTCCCTCCCAAGAACTTGAGTGTCTCCACTGTACGGACATGTATCTGGCTGGTGGGAGTTTAGGCCACATCTCCTACAGAAATGCAACCTCGTAAATCACCGGTTGAATTAAGCTTCTATCTGGTCTCATCCCAATGGCTATTTCATTTGGGAGTTTTGCGCCCAGGGGAAGGTGAATGGAAAATCTGGCATAAATGTGGCGAGCCATCGACCGGGCAGCAAGATCAGCCTCCAAAAAGTAGCCCTTTAGAAGAGCTGCAATGTTCTTGAGAGCTCCAGAAGCCCATAGTTCCGGCGGAAGACCAGGCAATCTAATCCAGAGGGGAGACGACATCATCCGCTGGATCTTTAACGGCATACCAAGTGACCAACGTTTGGTCACTAAGCACTTGCAGTTAATGAACCATGTCCTCTCCCGAAGGTCAAGATTCATTTCCTCTTCATTTCTTAAACGGACGAGAAAATATCCTCGTTTCAGTGCTGTGAACATGGGGAATGGCTGGGTCAGCTCTTTGAAGACCAATTCATAGTTGCATGAGATCTTACCGGAAGGCCCTACCAGACAACCAATGACTGGAATCAAAACGGTGCCGAGAATTTACGGCATAAGTTGGCTACCATTTTCCTCACCGAAAACAGGCTCGTCCTCAACTCCCTCAAGTTCTGCTTCGCCAAAGACGATCTCTGCCCACGTCACTTTGGGGAGAGACTCCTTGTCTGGAACAGCAGTGTCCATGGTATCCTCTTGTCTGTTTGAGGTTTGCTGGGCCGCCATCTTTTCCCGGGCGGTCCCGAGCGGAGCCTCACGGGAAGACCTGTGAGCAGATTGGGCGTCTGGAAGATGCCCTCGGAGAGAGAAGCTCTCAAGCGTAATCCTTCAGAGCTCCGCCCTATCGCTTGGACAAAATGGTAATTAATGGTTGATAGTCAGTAATTGCATATGATGATGATGGTAAACAATGTTTGATAAGCAGCTGGTCCAAATTTGGAGAAGCTCCTGATCTTCTATGAATTAGTGCAAACTGCAAAGACAAGTTCATATAGAAATTAGAAGCTAGCTTTTGAATTGACTCCTTCTAGCGTTCTTATTTGATCCTCTTATGTTTTCTCTTGCGTTTTACATTGCAGGAAACAGTTTAGTTTAAATTTAAAATTTTAAGGGGCACTTGTATGCAAAAATAAAAATAAAAATGCCAAAGTTTTTATGTGTAAATAAAGTAAATTTTGTAGGTTCTGCCACTGGTTTTGCCTTTCTCTCTCTAGCTGTAAGACTCCCTCTTGACATGTTTGGTTACTGCATGAAAGTAGGCTTCATGCAACTGGTCATGGGAGGGGGGCCTGCCTAGGTCATGGCTCAGGTGAGCGCAGATAGGGCTGGGCATCGGGCCGGGCCGGGTCGGGCCAGCCCGGCCCGAAAAAGATGCCCAAACGAAAGCCCGTTAAAGCTTTCAGGCCAGCCCGAGGCTCGGCCCGAAGCTAATCGGGCCGGACCAGGCCTGTGAAATAACGGGCCTCGTGCTTTGGTTTATACCCGAGGCCCGGCCCGGCCCGATATGCTAAACCCTCGTTTTCCACCACAATCAGAATCAGAGCAACTCCTTCACCAACCCTACGGGCTTGCAGGGGTGAAGTTCTTCAGTAGGGGGTTCTCATTTTCTTTGTAAAGGCACATACCAAATGCCGCACTGGGAGAGAGAATCGTTGAGGGAGATGAAGGCAGTGAGGTATGAGAGAAATTCCTCTGATTCTTAGCCCAATTGAAGGGTGATCCTCCGGTGAGAGTCGAATTAGGTTAATTTGATAGAATTCATCAAGACAATGCTCCATTTCCGGCGACCCATCGAGAAGGGCTACGATTGGGGCCAGCCACGGTGAGGGCACGAGGTTCCTGGGGTTCCCTTCAACATCGTCTGGGAGGTCGGGTACCCGGCGGCAGCCCAGCCCGGTGCCCAGGCTTCAGTGCAGACAAAAAAAAATTATATTGAAAAAATCAATTTTTTTTAGTTTGGTTCGACCAGTTGCTCTTCTTGGCCCGACCTGCAGATCATTTGACCCGCCCTTAAAAAAAATCCCGGCTCCGCCCCAGTAACTGATGTTTCTTGATGAGCTACAAAGCTGGATTTCAAAGAAAAGAACTATTTGCTCTGGGTTTTACAAATCAGTTTAGTTAAAAGCTCTGAATCAAGCTCAAATTTTCTCAATGATTGATTCCACATAGCCCGCGATCCACATTACAGGCTGTAAACCATCCCTTTCTACAATGCGACAGAACTAGTGATCATTTCTGGACTGCACCAAAGTTGTAGGATGTAGCTAGAATTTTCCGATCCAGTGGCAAAGCTAAAAAAAAAAATTGTTAACGGCCATTCATTTCCAAAAAGTTTTAAACTTAATAAAATTATTAAAGATCACTAATTAAGCAAATAATAAGGGGCATGGTAGGATCTTACTCCGGCTTAGGCGACAGCCCAATCCTAGAGTCAATCCTACTCCCCAAGATTCTCGTAGAGGGTCCTTACGACACTAGGAAGAATCAAAACGATGCTAAGCAAAATGACTCCAATATTATTGATGTAAAGCAAACTAGACTCACTCACAAATGATCTCTTGTAACCGGATCTTAGGCACAAGACCTCCAGGAAACTACAAGAAATCTGGAAAATCTAACGAAAGCAAATAAGAATATTCAAACTTAAGCAAATCTGATTTATAGAAAAATCGGTACCTCTCCAAGGCGATCTTGCGCTTCGCCGTTCAGACTTTAGAATTCTACCACTTTTCTGATGTGTGCAGAAGATGAAAGGAATGTTGTGGCTCTAGAAGAATGCTAGCCCGTGATCACACCAAGAAGACGGCTGCCATGGGAGCATCTCCAAGGAAGACGACATCAATGCCAAGGGCGACGCTGGTTCAATTGCAAGCGTCTCCTTTCTTCACACGGACAATGCTGAAGACCAAGCTGGAACAAGGGAAGGTTCAGCCGCTTCCGAAGGGGCCCTCGGCTCCAAGTGAGGCAAAGGGATGCCTCCTAGCTCAGCCCCCCCTGGCTGAGTGCGTGGCAGCGCACGAAGGAGGCCTAATGTGGTGTAGACCTCAATCCACTTGGGCGACAAGTGAAGAAGCCCAAGGATGCACGCCAAAAAGATTTGATGTTGCTGGAACTGGTCAAGGTCAGCTCGGTCTAGAGCTGGGGAATGACCCTAGCTACGGTCAAGAGATGTGAGCTCGGTCATAGAGCTATGGTATTCCCTTATGTGTGGCTGGTTAAGGACAGTTGGGGGAGAGGCGTGGGCTTGGACAGCTTCTACGGGTTAAGAGGGTTTAAGTTCTATGTGTGAGAGGTTTGGAAACACGTGAGCTTAGGACAAGGGCGTGAGGTATGGTTAGGCTTAGATTATTAGATGCAAGGAATATGGGGTTGGGTGATTTAGGACAGGTTGGGTCATCCAATGATGAGATAGAGAGAAGCTAGGGGCTTACACTAGAGACGTGGGACTCAAATTATGGAAAAACTAACTAATGGCCTGTGAAATAGCTAAAAGAGTGGTTCCTAAATCATGTGAGGCTCAAGAATAGGACGTGGCAGGGATCTATGGGTTAGGAAAGATTGATAGTTCCTGAACTTTCTGAGCAATCTCCACCAAATGTGAATCAAAAGTTGGTGCGACACTGTGGCTTTCTTGGGATCAATTAGAGCAAATGTAGGAGATTAAGGGCTAAAAACTGGTTCCCGTGTGAAGTGAATCCCCTCTTGATCAAGATGAATGGTTGAGAACTAATTGAAAGGAAGGGGTATAGATCTCATACCACTTTTTGGCAAAAATGTCGGAGGGCCGTAGATCACTCCTAGAATCTCTCTCTTTCACGTCATGTGCACCTTCTTTTTCTTGGACGAAATTACCCACCATAGAATCTCTCTCTTTCACGTCATGTGCACCTCCTTCTTTTTCTTTGACGAAATTACCCACCAAATGTTCAGCTCCTTTTCTTGCAACGGAGGACACGTCTGACCTTTGAGAGTAGTGGTCGGAATAGACCCAAATGTGGCCGGAAAAATGGCAGACGTTGCCGGAAAACGAGAATTTTTCGGTGACTTGTAACTTGCAAACGCCTTGGCCGTTCTACGCGAAACCACCAGCGTTCTTCTTCTTTTCTCGCGCTGATTTTTCTCCTATGCTTCTTTGTTGGCTTTGATGGTATTTCACCGTAAAACGTGTTGATGGAATACTAATTTTCTAGTGAAAACTCCAGCAAGTTTCTGTGTTTCTCTTTGAAGAAGCTCGGCCCTTACTAGACCAAATTTGAACTTTCTTTCAACATTGGCAAGCGCATCTCCTTTGGAATCCTTCTAAGACTTGTAAAACCTAGTTTAGAAGTGACTTCCACGCAAAGAAGATGATGGAATCTTGGCTGTGACTCAAGAGTTCCAACCCCTCCCTCGAGAAATCCAAAACTAAACTAAGCCAACACGTTACTTAGACAATTCCAAAACGAGAACGAACTAACCTTTCTTTCTGGATTCACGATGGGTTGCTGCGCTACTAGGGATGGAACTGCAGCCTCCTTTGCGCGTCTAGAGCCTCTAACTCCTCTGATATGGCAGAGGAATTGCACCCAAGGCATGCAGATCCGAGGTGAAGTCGAAGTGTTGAAAATCCCCCTAGGGCCGTGGCTCGCCTAGAGGAATCACCGCTCCTTCTTCTTCAACGTTGGAGATAAATGTGACTAGGAGGGGATGACGCGAGAGATGATGGAAGAAGAAGAGAGGAGAGGGAGACAAGAGGGGGGAGAGAGGCCAGCACGCTGGTCTTAGGAGAGTTGAGGAGAGAAGAGAGACAAGGGAGAGAGAGATTGACGTGAAGAGAGGAGAAACGTGAGGAGAGAGAGAGGCAAGAATCAAATGATCTCAAAAATTCCCAAAATTACATACTCAGTCCCTTGATGCAATTCAATTTATACAAGTGTATTCAAATCTGGATTCCAAACATGAATCCAGCCCCAAAACTCAAAATGAAATGCATAAACATAATAAAAGCGATATCATCCCAAGTCACAACCCGACTTGGTAATGAATGGAATTATGCGAATGAATGAATATGTAATCAAATCGAATAGAGAAAACCAAACACTAAGTGTAACTCATGAATAAAAACTCCTCTTGAGCCATGTGAGCTCAAGATGGAAACCACTTGCTTAGCACACCCATCTAGCCTCCTCGAGCTGGGCTCAACTCGACTAGATGACCTCCCTAGTCTCGCGCAAACCCGACTCTAAGGACTTGGGTTTTGGACTCAACTCAAGAACTAAACTTAAGCCTATACTGGACCAAATCCTAGGAATTTGGTTTCCTAGCCCCTGGTTTCTCCATGTACCGGCCTTCCTTGCTCGAAAACCTATCCTAGAGCCGTTGCTATTCCACCCTCACCTCCCACTGCTAATGCTCTAGGTTCTGAATTTCCTATGTTCTCATTTGTTGGGACGTTGGACCCAAGAATTTCTAAGGGTTCCGTCCTAACCTCACTAGTCTCGCCTAACCCCTGCTTAGTCCTAGTGCGGGTCCTAAGTGGGCTCGTATCAGGGCAGTAGAATATATGAATTACTAAACAGATTAACCACTTATCTAAAAATAAACAAAATTTGTGGGACTGTGTGGGACGAAGCAGAAATAGTTTTCGACCACAAGCATTTCTACCACCCAAGGCTGTTTCTCGACCCCATGCATTTATTAATTAAGTGTTTTACGAAACTAATGCACCACAAAGCCCCACTCTTGGATGCATTTTCAGGGTTCCAATGCACCACTTATGAAGCATGTTGGCCCTTGATTAAGCTTGAGCAACAGGTCCGGAGTACCTGACCCGATAATATACGGGTTTGGTCCGGGTCGACTTGATTCGGCCCGATTAATTTTTTAAATTTTTTATTATTTTTATTTAATAATAAATTATTTTTTATTTTAATCAGGTTAAATTGGGCCGGGCCAAGCTCGGGTTTCAGGTGTCAAGCCAATCCAGGCCGAACTCTTATTGGGCCGGGCCGTTGCCAGGTCTACCCCTAATCATGACAATAGAAGATAACAATAAAATGTTTTTCCATTTTGTCCATATAGAGGGTTTATTTTTCGCATTTTTTATACTATGTTCAAATTATTTGTATACATTAGTGCCTTTGAAGGCACAAAAGTTTTTGAATTAGTATTCTTCTAACCAAAAAAAAAAATATGGTTTGATTACAACAAGTGGTCCATGTACTTAGATTAATGTCTCAAGTGAGTTGGTGCAATTGATTAGGGTGAGAGTCCTGATAAGTTGAAGCAGAGTGAAGATAGCACCTGAAGAGCATTGACAGGAAAAGTAAGGGCAAACACAAACGCGTCGCGGGTATCAGGTCAGTGATCATATAAAAGTCCAAGAGAGCATATTTCACATTACATTACACACCGATGAGAACAGTCCCAAAAAAAACTAAGAAGAAAGTAAAAGAGCACAACTTGTTTTACGGTGGTGGTATAGACTATAGAGTGTCGAGTCACTTGGCTGGAACATTATCAACAACTTTGGCTTCCTTTGGGTGCTTGTGGTCAGTCGGCCTCACCCTGGGC
This sequence comes from Nymphaea colorata, assembly GCF_008831285.2. Taxonomy (NCBI): domain Eukaryota; kingdom Viridiplantae; phylum Streptophyta; class Magnoliopsida; order Nymphaeales; family Nymphaeaceae; genus Nymphaea; species Nymphaea colorata. The sequence goes on along the minus strand of NC_045146.1, from coordinate 19,455,266 downwards.
ATGCCTTCTTTCATCCCGCTCTCCGGGTCGGCCCTGGCGTCGAACGTCCGGTCGTGGCGCGTCTTGGGCCGCGAGTAGCGCCGGGCGCACAGGCGGCCGATGCAGCAAGCGATCGCCGCGAGCACCGTGATCACGGCCAGGACGGCGAAGACAGGGCCGAACGTGCCCTTGGAGTGCGGCGTCCCATTGGCTACAACAGGGTGGGGGTACCCAACAGTTGGCTGTGATTGGAAGGGAACAGGGAGAGACATTTCAGTAATGGATGATCGCTAATCAGAAACAGGTTGTTGGGACCTCGCCTGGATTCATGCAAAAGATAACGAAGGGCTGTAGGTTTCCTAGCCCCTGATCCATTCTTGGAGTGTACTGAGGGGGCAATTTATGGTGGGGAGGGAAATGAGAGCAAGGGAACAAAAAGAAGAGACGAAGCCAAAGTGAAGCAGTGAAGTAGAAGCTTTTAATGAGCAAGGAGAGCAGGCTTTATTAAAGACAACTATATTCCTTCTTTCTTTCTTTCTTTCCCTTTGGCGAGGAAAAGGTAAAGGTGCTTATGTGATCATGGTTGCTTGGAAACGAGAGAAAGTAAGGTTCAAAAACTAAGCTTGTGGAAGAGTAGGTTCAAATTTGAGCCCCACAAGGAACCTGATTTGTCTGGTGCCTAGCGTGCAGGGCTTGTGAGTGTATAAAGCGAAATGGAGCATCTCTGTTATTGAAAGTTGAATCCCACCTGAAGAAATACTTACATGAAGTTTTTCAGAGTAGAAACTTTTCAACAATTATGTTAATTTTGCTCTTCCTAAAACGAATTTCTCCATAGTATGAATAAGCTCAAGACAAGTTCCCATGCATTGTAGCTTAGCATTGTAAAACACTAACAGAGACCATGAGTAGCTAAAAATGTGGTGCAATCTGTATGATATTCTAAACTAACTTAAGCTCATGTTTGCTAGAACTCGTTGGCTGTAAATTAAATGGGGTGCTTCGTACATGATTTACGCATTCTTTTGCTTTTTTCTAGGTAAATGAATAAATAAGCAGTACAAGAATAACAAATCTGCAAGCACTAAACAATAACTCTATTTCAATGATATTAGTTATTCACGAAAACATAAAGTTGATATCAAGATAAAATCATAGTATTTTAAAACTATGGTATATAATACATGGGCAAAACTTAGTTATCTTTTTTTCTGCTGATATTTTTAGAGCAGTTCCACTTTATTTGACAGTACGCTGACGCTCTCTGCAGATAACAGTTTGATTTAAAACATGGGGGGCTTCTTTTTGGGGCCCCCTGCCCAATGACACGACGCGTCAACACATGAAATATATACCAATGCACGTGCAGACAATTATTTTTATTAGTAAATGTCTCCACATGACATGACTACTTTCTGTTATTATCCATGAAATATTTAAAATCAAATTAATCTTATACAAAGAATATTTTCATCTTTTTGCTAGAAAAGAAGTTGAGGACACATCTCCATTTGATCTGCAACCACGCCTTGTGAGACAGGTCTTAATCGATCCAAAAAGACGAATGTGAAGTAAAGCATGCAATGGATTCAAGTCCACCGGTTATTATCCTTTACCCTTAACAAAGTCTAGGCTTTCTAGGAAAATAATGAACATCCAACTTGGCTTGTGGATTGGATATAGGTCAGCTGAAATAACTGACAGTCAAATTCGAGTTCTTTATATTGCAAAAATGGTGAAGCAGCACAATCTAGATCAACTTTCCATGAACAATTTTTTTTATTGGCGCTATACCCAAGTTACAAATATGGTCTCGGCATCAAACAAGCTTTAGTCATTAAAGACTTGCATCTGTGCTGAATTTTGGAGGCCTTTAGTTCTTTTTTTTCTCAAGCTTCTCTACCAGTTTTTGCAGTTTCCTAAACCATGCGACTTAATTGCATTGTCTGAATCATAAAACACCGTGGCTAGTACATCTATCATTAGAGTCTTCACATGTTTCGACTTGTGCATAGAGTTGATGCCCATGGAACTCGAACTGCAGTTGCTCTTCTATCCACGGAGGCAGACAACGAACCCCTTTGATTCTCATCTTCCTAATCTCAAAACCAATCTTCTTAATTTCTTTAAAATCAGTTTAACTTTTTTGCCTTCAAGCATTATAACCATTCACATCAGCTGCAGCCTTAATGATGTTCATGTTCCGTTCAACACATGCCATGGCCACCCTCATGGGGCGGGACTGGGCCCAAGCAGTACCTCCGGTCATCCAATTTTCAACTTTTCTAGTAAAGCACCTGCGAGTGCATTTGATTGCCTTGGGATCTCAAGCCCAATATCTAGATTTTGGGTTGGGGCCCTCCGGTGAGGATTCAAGTAGAAGCAACTGCTTTATGAGAACAAATCTGCAGTTTTTATTATCCAGCTCTCTCTCTCCCTCTCTCTCTCGTCTTGAAAACCGTGGGATTCCTTTTCCCGGTGGAGATGGACAACGGGCCCGGTGACTGTCGGACTTTGGGGCACCTACACCGACCTGGTCAGGGTTGGACATGGAAACTGAGCTGGGAGATGTCTAATGGTCTCCCCTGACCCAAAGTTGTCCTAATACAATCTTTGAAACCCTAGCCCAGTTGTAACATTATGAGAATTAGGCCAACCTGGAGTCAGGTTGGCGCTTGTTAGCAATGGTAGAGCCAAAATTTCAAATCAGTGTTATTAATATAAGTTTCAGGAATGGAATCGATGATGCTGCTGCCGATTCACTGGTCCAGATGTACCAGTTGTGAGTAAGCCAAAAGCAATTGAAGCATTTACACTGATCCGATTTACGTGAACGAGCCAAAAACAAATTGATGCATTGAGCAAGGGAGATTGCTCATGAACACAAAATTTGTGGTGAAAATGAAAAGTTGGAAAGTTTTACAACATCTCACATTTACCTTCAACATCTTATATTTGTAATCTTAGACATGTTTGGCAAAAGTAACAAGTTGTTAGAAATGTTTGGCATATAAATCTATCCCAAAAATTGGATTAAGATAGATTTGTGGACCATGGTAACACATGGTTCTATGAATCTGTCTCAATCTTTGATAGCAGACTCATGTTGAGATAAATTCATGGACCATGGTAACGTCGGGTTCTATGAATTAGAGACACATTCATTTACTGTTGCCAAACAAATTCTTAAAGTCCATCTTGTTTAACTACAGTTTACGGTTAAGGGATGCACCAAGGACATCTAAATGTGGACCTCCTTCAGCTTCAGATCTATAAAGTAGACAGCTTACTGTTAGGGATGCACCAAGGACATCCAAATATTGACTTCCTTCAGCTTTCAATTAACGAATGCACCAAGGACATCCAAATATTAACTTCCTTCAGCTTTCAATTAACGAATGCACCAAGGACATCCAAATATTGACTTCCTTCAGCTTTCAATTAACGAATGCACCAAGGACATCTAAATATTTGCCTTCCTTCAACTTTAGAACTATAAGCAATCAAGCTCAACTCCTTGGTGAGGGGGATGGGGCTTTGCTATTAAAAGCATTTACAGCCAAAAAACTTAGTGGCAAGATAATGCACCGACGCAGTTACCATGCAAAGGCCGATCATACCATACCAATGGCATGTCCGTTTGTGAAGGCATAGAACTAAATTTGTGTTGTTCCCAGCCCTCGTTGTGCGGCTTACATAAAAGTAGACCACCTGGACCCGGCTCAGGGAAAACAAGAGGCCCGTTCTTGGTTCCCATATGGCGCCTTTAGGCAACATGTTTTTGGGCAGAGACATCAGAGCCAGTGAGAAATGATAGTACCATGTGTCCGCATCATAAATCGTGACATGAAATATATATCCTTTGATGAGTAAAGAAGCAAGCAGTCTCATGTAAAGGAGGGGAAACTCCTAAAATGTCGCCGAGAGAGAAGGATATCGTTTGGTTTATTCCCGATCGCGGTTGGCAAAATTCAGACGTTTTGACAGCCCCTTTCACTTAAAATACTCAGAACTAGTTGTTGGTGTCCCACCTAAAATAACAAAAGCAAGTTTTTTCGCATGAAAATATAAATGTTCCAAGAGTGAAAATTGTAAATAGAAAAATACGAGCGAGGGTAAAATCACCATCAACTCGCATGTCACAAATAAATTTCACGGAAAAAAAATCTTTTCGTCCACACAGCAAACCATTAGTAAAAGACGCCCGTACGCCTCACTTATATTTCTACAAGTTTTTTTCAATTATTAGAAAACCGTGAAATTTTTCTTTGTAACATCTTGGCAAACGCATGTTTTCCGTCTGCTTGAGTTTTTGACGGCGAACAAAATGAAATGAAACTGTCCCGTCACCCAGACATCCACCATGCAATTCTTCCCACATCTTCACCATTACAATAGGCTTAGCTTCGGGGCTTTTCTTTTGGGATAACTTACGCCCAGAAGAACTCGCAACTTTGAATCCATCTTCATTTGCGAGTGACAAATGAATCAAACGCTAGAGTTGCATTGAACTTGAAAAAAGGTGCAAGCAATTTCTTAAACTTTTTAAGTTCAAAATAGCGAGACCAACCCACAGAAACAGGTAAATGGGACCCTACAAATAGAAAACTCATCCAAGTAAATCGACGAATCCTACAAATAGAGAATCCATCCTTCAGGATAATAGCAGACAAATTAAAAAGAAAAATAGCAGCATCCAAGGGAAGTCCTTCAAAATTGAGGGGAAGTGGGTGGAGCAAGAGGTATGCGCAAGAAGACGAGCGCGCGACACTCAGGACCTGGGCTTCTCTTTCTTTTCCTTGAAAAGTGCCAAAAGTGAAACACCAGATACCTTAACCACCTTGAACCTTACTCCGGGAATATCTCCCACGGCATGCCCCTTCCTTCCAAAACCAGCAATCAAAACTTCATCCTGCAATCACACACGAAGCAAGGCTTAAAACAGAGATTGGAACATATCCCAATTCCCAAGTCAGAAAAATCCCAGTGAGATGCTTTTATGTTTTCCTCCTTGGGAAATCTTGGAGGAATGTTGGACCATATATGAAGGGTATATTTGAAAGTGGGCAAGGGAAAAGAATAAAAAAACAATATCATCACTTTCCAAAGAAAAACATTTCTGCGAACTTAATTTTGTTCTTTGTTGCACAAAGAAACGAAAACTTTTCCCTTGAAATACCATGACTGAGTTTTTTTTCGTATCATTTTTTGCTACATATAGAAGTGCCATTAAACATACACATACAATATGTAATATCTTCAGAATAAGTTTGTTTTCCCAAGTCTCCTACTATCACAACTCTATTAAAAGTATTGCCACTGATAATAAGATTTTAAAAAATACCATTATATGTTACTGATGTTGGAAATATCGAATGCAGAACATTGACTTACATTTTCTTCAATGTAATTCAGACAACCATCATTGGGCACAAAAGCAGCAATCTTCTTCCCATTCTTAATCAACTGCACTCTTGCGCACTTACGAATAGCAGAGTTGGGCTGCTTTGCCTCTATGCCACTGCCAAGACATATTAAGGAGAAAAACACAAGAACGGATGAGCTACAGTTCAGAGTCATGCAGTACAAGCAGGACTGGGATTTGTGAAAACATACATTTTTTCAAGGACGATCCCTTTGGCATGAGAAGAACCTGCAAATGGTTTCTTCCACTCGTTTCCTAGATGACTCTTCTTGTAAGACTTATCTGCCCACTTCTGCCTCCTTCTATGTGTCTTGAGCTTGCGCCCAGCTCCCATACCACGGGTTTTCCTGGTATGAATAACCAATATTATCATATATAAGCACATAAAAAAATACCAACCTTTGCATCTGATGCTTCATAAGCATCAGAAAATATATACAAATGAAAGATCTTTCCAAAAAGAGGAGAAAAATACACAATTGTGTTGAGTGTTGACACAAAACTGACAAAAAATCAAGCATATACATTAATTGTTGCCATCATCTAACCGATACATGTTAAGCAAAGAGATCTAAGTGGGGCCATATTGAAACAAGCAGTCAAACATCCACCTATTAACATGAATCAGGAAATTCAATTGTGTATAATTGCCGCGGTAAAGTAAGTTTCACACCACTCCATGGAGAAAGACAACCTAGTAGGGAATGAAAAATCGTTCAAGTTGAAAGAGTTCCAGTGCAAGGCAAAGTAAAAGTTGCATATGCACGGGCACTGAACCCAAAGGTAGTAGTAGTCTTCAGCTTCACAATAAGAAAGAGACTCCTTCAGAGGAAGACTAACTTTTAATACCAAAAAAAGAACCACCTGATATAAAGGGGGACTTGCAGGTTTACTGCACAAATTAGTACACATGCTTAAAAACAAACTCGTGACAGTATTAGAACATTCACAGGAGAGAGGAATTATAGCCATGAGTTACAAGCGTAATTTACTTGGTCCTGTCGACTGGTATTAACTAATGATACACTTCATCATCATGAACGAGGCAACATCTTTTACGAGCTTCTTTTTACGATGTTAACTGCATAGTGCAGAGCGTATCTTAATGTCAATCTACCAGGAGATATTATTCATTCCACTGTATAAAAGTGGAGTCTTATGCCGAAAACGGTGAAATGTTACCAGCTGTGACCGCCAACCAAAAGGATCTGCAAAACTACCATGCGGAATGCATGTACCGCTCAGTGCACATACTAAAACGACGGAGGTGAAAGTTACTGCATCTCCCTTCAGATCATAATGACAACTGACTGCAGTAGTATGCAACAAATCCATTGACAGAGAATTCAACTTTCTTCAACTAATACCCGCATCGACCACACTTCTCTCAGGAAACCACGCTATTTGGACCATGGGCCTATGAAACTCACCAAATAAAGGAACTCCTTTGAAGTATGGGCCTATTTCATGTGGTCCTCCGCAAATTTTCACCATCTGCAACTAAAAACCCACGTAGATCTAAAACAAAATGAACTAAGAGGCTACCGTCCTTAATCGGTCCCTGATACCCGTTCATTAAAACCCAAGTACTATTCCAAAGGTCACCCACAAAAGCAGCAATGCGCGGAAACAACCATCCAGAAATCCCGTCGTAAGGGCTAAAACTGAAAAATAAAGAGGGGGAACTTCCCCTGCTATTCATCGTAGCTGAACAAAGTACAGGTAACACCCAAATCACAAAACTTTGCCCAGTACAAAGAAATTTGTAACGGTGAAAGCCAAACCAGACTCATCCATGAAAAGATCTCGAATTGAACACATAAAAAAACAGAGGTTTCTTAAAAAACAAAACCAAATAACTTATACGGAGAAGAAGATCTACCCCATATTGCTGTTGATTGATCAGCTGCAAGCCGCCGCTTCGACGAGGCAGAAGAGAAAGAGAGGGCGGGGGGATAACAAGGGGGGACTGAACGCCGCGAGGCAAGCCCTAATAAGTGGTGACAAAACCCTAACCCTAAAGTTGTCTCGGTTTAATTGACGACTCGGAATACCGATTCGAATCGGTCTAACCGGAGCTAGAACTGACGGTTAACGAGCGGAAGACTTAGTACGCTCGGTTCAGTACCACGTAAAGTTGGCACTGGTGGCCCGTCGGTTGGTTTACCGATACGTATCATCTCGTATCGGCGCCGTATCAACTTTTTTTTATTAAAATAAATGGGCAATTTTAAAAACAATTTAAAAAATATAAAAAAATACACGTTAACTCATGCTGGCAGTGCTTTAGATCGGCGAGGGACCGATTGAATCCACATTGTCGTAAATAAAGCCTTAAGATGATTGAGAGTTGAGACTACCCAATGTCTTCCTTTTATTATGTAAAGAACAAACTAAAAAATAATAATAATAATGCACATAGCGTCGGTTCCTAAAGTGCCAGGGGATGGTAACATTTAGTGGGCATTTTTATGACACTCACTGCTAACATAGTTTTGTAAAAATTAATTTTATGAAAATCAAGTTTTTTAATAAGTTTTGAAAACTTTGATTTTTTGTTTTTTAATAACTTAAAAGCTCTCTTTTACAAAATCAGGTTTTGTCAAAGTTGGGTTTTCTTCAAACATAGTTTTGATGACACCCAACGGCTCCAAAAACCTGGTTTTAAAAGCAAGACCAGATTTGCCTCCAAACTTGGTGTTGAAGTGTCACCCAAACACCCCCTTCCAATTTGGCCATCTTTCACTTTGTAACACAATGGTGAGAATAACATATTTAGCATTGTACCATATAATCTCATATATGAAAATGTAATGTGTTTAAAATTTGTTTTAAGCATGCAATTGAACACTTGGGCTTTGATAATACATGGGAGCAGAAAAAGTATGGCTATTATCATCATGTATATATGGCAGTAACCCTTAATTGTGCTGAATTGAAGGTGAGAGGTTTTCTTGTTTTTTGCACAGTAAAAAAGAAAATTGCTAAAAGGCACTCATTGTTTAAAGTTTTAGAAATGAAAAGGCACTTGATTGTAAATAAATATAAATTATGAAGACAATCTTTGTGTGCCTGCCCAGGCTACTGGGTCTATACGACAAGGTGACCCAACTGAGTGGTTTGCAATTCACAAGACTCAAAGTATTTTGAAACTCATGGCCTTTGTCACTTTCAGGTGTGTTATTCTCTTAGGCTGCAAAATGTAGCAAGCACAACACTCAAGTTGAATGGTACACATTATAAGTCCACTTAGAACCTCAAGCAAGAACCTTAGAGGCATAAGGGTATGGTCTTGAGAGTTTTCCTTGAAATGAATCCCTTTATGTCTGTAATCCTTTATGGAGTCTGTTCTTCTCTATAGATCTTCTGTAAAAAGTTTCTTCATTGTTTGTTAAGAATGGTAGGGATCCAAACTCCCAGCCGTATTGCATCGTAAGGCTTGTAGGGTTCTTAACAGAACCCATGCCTGATTCGTGTCACAAGGAAAACCTTAAAGATCAAACTCTTTAGTGTTCTAATCCATTCCCTCACGCCCTAACAATTTGGGGAGCTACCTTTTGTGCATTGAAGGAAGTCAAAGGCCTGATATGTTGGAAAGTCGAAGACATTGGAAAAATTATATCCCAGTCAAGGGGTTTCCCTTTATACTTACTAAAGTTTGTCAAATATCCTTTAACAAGGTCATGTCAGAATTGTTTGCCATGACATTTCACAATAATCAAATTGATGCAGAGTCCACCTAAAGCACCAACGTAGCTCTCGACCCTTGATAAAAAGGAAAACGGGATCGGTGGGATTCAACTCTAGTTTTGAGTGGTAAGATGCGATACTCGTCCAGTTCACCTAAGCAAGATGATCAGACATTAGGATGATTACAACATCTAAATGTATTAATTGCACCTTGCAGCAAGCTTAAAGTGCCAAATGCCATTGGGTTTCCTGATTGTTGTGAAAAGTTTTAATTGAGTGGGTTGATGCAAAGCCACAATGCCTCAGCATCCCTCTTTAAGCTGTGCGATGATATGGTAGTCACAGTTACCAGTTTTCTTTTTGCAAATGGCAAGACATGCGTTAAAATATTATTTAATCTTCAACAAGAAGGCAATTTCTTTAAAAGAATTTTACAAGCAAAAAATTTCAAGTTGATATGTCCACAATCTCACTAGTGCGTATATACCTCGTCTCTAGAATCATATCCACAAGAAAGACAAAATCTGCCACATGCACCATTTGCTTTATAGTCACACTGAAAAGAAAGGCAAAATTTACCGAGCATGAGAAACATAAGATTTCTTCGTGAGGGAGAGTTTGATATACCCAGAATCATAGAATTTAAGAATAAAAAAGATCGTTTATTAAGAAGCTGGAATTATTAAACAAACAAAGTCTGTTGTTTCGAAAACTGAGACCTGAAATTTTGGTTTCATCAAAATGTATCAGAAAAAGGTGGTGACCTCCCCCTTCAAAATATACTTTGAGAAGGAATTAAGATTACTGATTTTTTATTATTGAAACCAAATTTCAAAGCATCAAATGCTCCCGTAAAATTATCAGTTATTAGGTAGAAGGGTTTTCTAGAATATATACGGTGTGTTTGTATTATTTTTTTTTCCGCTACTTACGAGTTTTCCGAGATTGCGTTTTGTCAAATGCCCGTAAAGCTGAAACCGGAATTTGAAAGGGCCATAATATATCAGACGGCAAATAATGGAGAGAGGCCACGCATCAAGAGGCATCGTCTGAACGGGAAGGCGTAAAGCTTGGGTCGGTTCCCGCCCTTCCTTTTCCCGCCGCGACGTTCAAGAAAACGCGCACCGCCATTCACTCCTCCCTCCGCCGCACCCAGCGCCTCGTCGGACGGCCGTTTCGGTTTCCGACGACCCGGACCCTAGTTCTCTGGCCGCAGTTCGCCTCCCCGAGTCAGGGTCTGCTCCACTCAGGAGGATCGCCACCCGACGTCGATCGGGCGATGGCGACCTCCAGAGACATCCAGGAGGTCGTCTCCAAGCTCTCATCGGACAAATCCAAAACCAGAGAGGTAACGGACACGGACTCGACTCGCTGCAACCTCTTCGTCCTCTCCTTCGCGTGCCTTCTTTATCGTCTGATTATGAACTCACGTTTCGTGGTTCTCTCCGATGGGTGCAGGAAGGGGTGAAGTTGTTGGGCACCTGGATGGAAGGCGAGAGGGCCATTAGCTTCTGCAAACTGCTCAGCCGCAACACCGCTAAGCTCCGGCACGACGATATCCCCCACTGTAATGCGATCTAATGCTCTTTTCAGACGAATTTATCTCTTTCATCGTCGTAATTTGGTAGCTCTCCTGATAGAATATTTGTCATCTTCGTCTCTTTTGCAACTTATTTGGGATAAAACGAGCCGATGTCTGCATAAGTTGGTCTAAGAAAAAATACTTCAATGACGCGTGCTTGTGAATTTACTCTTGGCAGCTGAAACCTGGCCTTTCCTTCTCAGCCTGCTCACAAAATGTATTTCAATCGAAATATCGACGAGCAAAAGAAGGCCTCCGAAGCCATTTTTGGCCAGAACACTTCGAGATGTTATACAACATGCAGAAGATTTTAAGTTCACAGGCAAGTCAACAACTATGAATTATATAGCCATCTGTACGAAAGAAAATATATCCCCACAGTTTCTATGTTATTTTTTTATATATATCATTGAAGAGAGTTCCAGTATTTTAGTCATTCACGTAAACTAATTGCGCCATGCAAGAAATATGGTGATATTAAAGTTTAATTACTTGATAGTTGCTGAAAATCCAATTAACTTGATATTAGGTGTTGGGTACTTTGTTTCAATTCATGCCACCTGCATGCTCCCAGGTTTCACTATCTATGAGAAAGAGAGTTTTTTGGATTTTGGTTTGTTTTGCATTGACACCTTTCATAATCCCTCACATACTATGTCACCTAGGTGCGGGTATGGTACGGGTACGGGTATGGTGATACGGGTTCGGATACGGCGATTTTGAAAATTATGGGTACGCGGGTTGGTAAATTTTTAAATTCTGAAAAATGATAAAATGGACAAAAAAACATTAATAGTCACAAGTGTAATGCCATAAAAAAGTCTACAAACAATATAATAAAAAGAAGCAAACCAAACAATATATAATGATCAGAAAATTCAAAGAATAAAACAAAAAGCAATCAGATGTTACAGAAAAGTGAGAAAACCGACTATGATCAGGCTATCACTCTTCATTTAGGCTTGTGCATAAGCTTCTTTGATCGGCAGCATCACTTTTTTTGGTTGATGAAAAGAATTGAAAGAAATAGCTGATAGATTCATCAACTTTTAATCAAAAGTGGCAACAACCACACAAAACTGGCAGCCGAAATAGCCGATAGAAATAAAATGCAACCAAACAAAAGTTGCAGCAATAGATAAACACATAAAATCAAACAAAACATCAAAACGTATATAAATCTATAGATTTAGAGTTCAATCTTCAAACAAAAACATCTCCAAATAAAAAAAAAACAAAAAACCCCCAAATAAAAAAGCAGAACCCTAAGTTGTAATAGTGAAACTAATAAAAAAAACACTTACTTGGCTGCCGCCAGTTGCCGTCGTGCAGCGCCGGACGTCATCGCCACCACCAGTCGTCGCTCTACTGCTCTATTGTGGAAGAACGCCGGTTGGGGTCGAGCTGAAGAGCTCGACCTTATGAAGTTTGTAACATAAAAATGATGTTTTTTATCGTTTGGATCGGGTCTAAGTCCTACCCGATCCAACCCTTTCTTAAGTTGGTAACATAAAAAAAAACGATGTTTTTTGTCGTTTGGATCAGGTCTAACTCATACCCAATCCAACCGTACCCAACATTGATGCCGTACCCGGTTCCGTGTACCAGCGTACCGAAGCGGGTACGTGGGTCCATGCCCCGTACCTGTGTCACGTAGCTCATATATAGAGGACATGAAACTTCAATGCTAAGGAAGTAATTCTTCTTCGTTCTGTTGTGCTCTTCACTGTCGCTTACATTGTTGCTCTAGTATTACCACTGAAGCTTAGGAACCTGCAGCAAGAGCAAGTGTGGGAGGCAGTTAGGTTGTAATCTGTAAAAGACATTCAAATTCCCTTGAGGTGTTTATGCACAGGTTCAGGCATAATGCAACAATTTTAGGGGCTGTCTTTTGTTGTAGTAATTGGGCTCATGGTACATCGATCCAAATGTGAGTGTGAGTGTTGAAGTCTTCATGTAACAGTTGAACCCGTCTATATCTATAATTGTACAACTTCTCAAGAAACCAAATCACAGTAATTTTCACATAACAAGTGTAACATCAAAATCTACTGGTGCGACTCAATGAACAAATGGCAAATATACATTGTCTTAGTCGTGGCTGCAACCATGAACATAGCCTATATGCTTGAGCTGGCAACAATTTTTTGCTTTCTACTACTCCATGATACCAGATTATATCCCCAATGGTCCAAGGCTACATTAAATATTCTAAAAAATGATAAAATTTAAAAAAAGGCATTAAATTAATAGTTCACTCTTACAGTCTTGTGAGAAAATGTATTTTATCACAAAAGTACTGAATATCTGAAAGGATTGTTCATGGAAATAATTGGACGCATCACAAAAAATTGATAAAATGAAAAAAAAAACATTAAATGTTTAATTTTTATTTTTTGCCGTGTCCTAGCTGAGTCCCGTGTCGGCGAGTCGACACGGGTACACGGCCTCTTTAGCCGCGTCCGTGTGACATAGCTTTTAACTAATATTTTTCTTAGCCTAGGGAAAGGTTACTGGTTCCTTGTGGTTTCCAACCTATGACAGAAACAACTGAAAATCCGATCCTGAGGTTATGTAATTGACCCATCTCTTAGATTGTTTCAGTGATGGTTGGTTGCCTGACTCGCTACTAGTGCTTGACATACTTTGCTCCTCTTTTAGCATGAACTTTGCCTGTGAATTTCTGAATTTTTTGAGGAACATAAGCCATGTGTTGATCATGATCTACCAAATGATCATCACTAGGATTCGGCCAGGGCATCTGTCCATAGTCCCCTTTGACAATTCACTAAAATGTTGGCAAGCAAGCATTTATTTATCCAAGGAGAATACACTTTATTGATGGGAGTGGACTTTTGCTAGGGAACAGTTAAGACATCAAAAGTAAAATTTTCTTCATCAAAATAACAGTTTCGGAAGCCTTGACGGAGGAGATCATAACACTATGTCTATAATCCCTTTTGGTATTTTGAAACAGTTGTTTTTCGATTTGTGTTCCACTCTGAATTTGTCATTGATTTCTTGTGATGTATGTCAATTTGCCAAACATGTGAGGGCTTCGTACCCTATTTCTACTAGTTTGTGTTAATGAAGTTTCCTTGGTTCACTCTGATGTGTGGGGGCCTTCAGGAATTCATACCCATCAAGGTTTTCAATAATTTATAACTTTTATTGATGACTTCTCTCGGACCACCTTTGTCTACTTGTTAAAGGATCGCAGTGAGGTACCTCATATCATAGAAACCTTAGATGAAGAGACTGTAGAGATTGAGGGGTACTCCGATGCAGACTGGGCAGGTTGTGCTGATACTAGACGGTCTACTACAGGGTATTGTGTCTACTTGGGAGGAAATCTTGTTGTCTGGAGGAGCAAGAGGCAGGATGTGTGTTCTCCATCTAGTGCAGAGGCAGAGTATAGAGCTATTGCTATGGGAGCGTTAGATTTACTATGGTTGAAAATATTGCTGACTGATATCGGAATAGAGGTTGAAGGACCAATGAAGATGTACTGTGACAACAAGTCTGCAATCAACTTAGCCTACAACCCTGTTCTACACGACAGAACAAAGCATGTTGAGATTGATCGTCACTTCATTTGTGAAAGGATTGATGCTAAAGAGTTAATCTTACCTTACATGAAGTCTGAAGACCAAACCGCTGATGTTCTGACGAAAGCTCTATCTTCAACTTCATTCGAGAGAAATGTATCCAAGTTGGGCATGTTTGATATGTATGCCCAACTTGAGGGGGAGTGTTGACGGATCTGGGTGTATGGGTCTGAGTTAGTATGTCCTTGTTAGGGCATACTTATATCATTGTAAACCTTAATCTTAAAGTTGAATGAAATCTTAAGAGAGAGAGAGTCTGGTCGCTAGTGGGCGCCAGTTCCTCCTTGTCCATGGTTTTTTTCCTCTTGTTGAGGGTTTTTCCACGTTACATCGTGTTCATCTTATTCCTTTGTTCTTGATCTTCGTGTTTCTACAATTATCAAACACCATTGTCTGAAATATGTTTGTTTTTTTCCTCCTTAATATTGCACATTTTCATTTGTTTCCAGATCATGTAGGAAGGCTGGTTAGCTTGTGAAACTTTTTCGTGTTGGTCTGATTGCAGTTATATCCAACAAAAACCTACCAAAAAATTAAAGAAAATATTTTTAAAAATGGAAAAACTTACATGTTCTTCATATTCTGTGGCTTAGGTAGGAGGCTGGTGCTCCTTGCTGCCGCGAAAGCTATTTTTGGTCATCTGTTGGATGTTATAAGGGATGTACCAAGCTTTCGTTCTGAATATAGCAGCATTCTTCGTCAGCTCCTTGGAATAAAAGAGTATCGTCTACACATGAGGAAACGGATCTATGAAAGTAAGTTATGCCTAACCAACTATAGAGAAATTTATAGTAGTAATAAATAAATCCTGCTGCTCCCAATTTATGTAATACTCTTGTGGCAGATCTTGTTCTCCTATATATGCACAAGATTGGGACAATTTTGGGCGGTGGAGATCACAAAAGTGCAGCCTCTAAAGAGGAAGTGTTTCGTTTTATTCAAACACTCCTTGCCTTACTGGAATATCCAGTTGGTGACTTTCATGACAACCTACGCAATGAGATAGTGAAAGGATTCATTCATATGTTTTCAAACCTGAGGTACATTTTTCATCTATTTTCTTCCACTTGACGTTCATATTTCTACTGCATCAATTTTTTTTCTCCTCTGGTATTTGAATATTTTGGTGAATAATATTGACTCCTGTCACATGTCCCTATCCTAAATATTCAAATAGGGAAGAAGGGAAGATTTCTCGAAAGCTTATCGAGTGCATGAACATGTATCTGATAAAGGATGGTCCAAATTTAGGACGGAGATCTCTTAAAATCCATCTAGCATTGCAAGATTTCATGTCTCGCTTCTGGCTTTCAACTCATGATCATGGGCTAAAGGTATCAAACAGCATTCCCAGGTTCCATTCTGCATTTCTAATGGAGTAATGGAATACTTACATTTCCAGAAGGCGATGAGCTTTATGTTTTTGGCCAGACAAAGATTGCCTTTGTTTTCTTTGCATATCAGGGTGAAGGCTAAAAGATAACAATCTAAACAGATTGATTCAAGATTGTTGAGTGCATTGATTATTGATTCACAAATTATTTAATGCATGTCTGAGGCTTTGCATACTGATTCTTTCTAGTTTCAAGATGTATGTGGGAGGAGTTGTATTCGTCAGATCTCCTATAATTTGTTGAAACCTTTTCCTATCATTGTTTTCTGTAAGGTCTATTGTTGAATCAATCTTATGATTATTTTCTGCAAGGTAAATATGCCTTCATCTTTTCTGTTATATGTTCACTAATGTTGGCCAGGTAATTGACTTATTGTGCTCTTTCTACTCTAGTGTGATCAATGATGCTTTTCATCCTTGTCTTCTGTACCTCTTTTTTGTTTGCTTTGCCCCCTTTCCTCCCTTGCCACTTTGATAGTTGGATTCAAGTTCATCGACAAGTGCATTTCTAGGCATTATAGTATAATGAGCATACCTGTTCTGATAGAGGGGACTCTTGTTGTCTTGACTTTTTTTTCTTTTCTTTTCTTCGTTTCTTGTACATTCTTTTTTCATCTTTTTGATGGATCCAACTTGCCAAATAGAAATCCTATTGCTAGAATGATTTGTGAGTGCTTTCCCCAAACTGTCTTGCATTTGTTCATTAGGGATTATTCCTTTTGAATTTTTTTTTATCTTCCATTTGTGCTGTCTTGAATTTTTTTATTTCTTTCCTTTTTATGTGTTTCCTCCTGTGTACTTTTGCACGCAAACCTCTTTCAGGACCTGCTATAGGTAAAGTAAATTTATTCTGTTCTCTTTACTTTGTTGCATATATATTTCACATCGTCTGCAGGTAGACTAGGTAACTTAGTTAACTGTTGGTACCTGTTTATCTTCTATGTCATTTTTCTGCAATAGACACTCATTGTTTACTTGGTGACATAATATTGTGCCTTAGGAGCCCGTGCTAGGCACCCCTAGGGTCTTCCGTGATCTTGGGCCCTTTCAAGATGTTGCAATGAACCATAGTCTTGATAAGCCAGTTAACCTAATTTCCATTGGCTAACCATTAGGGATTGAGTAGTTAGCTTGGCCAAGAATCAGTTGACAGGTCAGCTTAATGATTACTCTAGAGCATTGTGACAAATATCATTCTTGGGACAAGTTGTTTTTCTTGGAAAAATTTCAGAAAAAATCTGGGCAGATTTAAAAAAAAAATCCTAAAAATTACAGGAATGGTGCTCTATCGCTTTACCAAGATGGTCGTAGTTCCAAGAAGGAGGTGACTTCTGCTGGGGTTGGTTGAATGTATTCAAATTGTGATGGACCTTTGTTTGTGCTAGAGGGTAGGGTGGATACAACCAGTGTAAGTTGGGGGTGATAGAGTGTTCTTACTCATGAATGCTAGATAGGCCGTTGCTATGGTTGGAGGAGTATGTCTGGCCAGAGCATAGGCTTGTCAAGTAAGGGAGTGGCGCTGGACATTGTAGCCTAGTGGCCCTTCGTTGTAAGCAGGATCTTATAGTTGTAGACATGTGGAAGTCTAGTTCGACCATTGTCCACACCATTGGTTGTGACTCTTGTGAGGGTAATGACTGCATGGGCTTGAAAGGAGTAAGCTTTATTGCAAAAATGTAGAAAAAATTATTAAAGAGATGACATGACAAGATAGTTGAACTATGAATCAACTATCTTATGCAGGATGCACTTGTTCTTTATGCGAAGATACAGTTGAAACTTGCTCGGAGTATTTCTGATATGAGTGGATTGATTGAATTTCTTCTTGACGTTCTGAGTAAGGAATTTGATCAGGCTATTATCACAGGAAGTACCATAATCCGGTGAGTAATCATTTTTCTAGATATTGAAGGTAATGGTTCATATTTGCTGATTTACTGGTCGTTTACAGGCCTTCAGATGTAGACAGGGATGTAAGGGCAGCACATCCCACGGGTCTTGAGAGAAGCTTAATGGAACTTGCAGCCTGCGTTTTTCAGAAGGCATGTCTGTGTACGCACGTGTAAATCTATATGCATATATGTGTGGGTGTGTGACATACTGACATGGGGTTGCTATATTGTCATTCCTTTTTCTCTTCAAGTTATTATCATCTTTTTGTGCATTACCCTCATTTCAGGCTTGTCTTCATACTATTAAGCTACCTTCAACATCAAAGAGATTGAAGAAAGAAAATGCAGCTAGCCGTCTAAAAGAGGGGATTATAAGCGGAAAATGGTTATGGTAGTTATGCTCTTCTAATGACCTATTCCTCCTAGGGATTGTCCTGTTCTTGAATTTGCATTTCCTGAACATAAATTTTGTAATGAAAACGGAAAAAATATGATTATGATCAGGTAAGAATTTTTTGTTGTATGTTAAAGCAGCCCTCTTGTAGGTTGATAATTCCATTTGTGCATGTCCATTGGTCAGTAAATGAATGTGCATACATGATTATGTACTTCATGTACACGCTCGTGTGCACTCTCATGGATGCACACAACAAAACATGTAATTTCTTCATGTATGTTATCTGTGTATTTGGACACATAAAATATCAAAACTTGTCTTGGTCAGCTTATTAGTGAACTCCAAGAAACAGTGGCCAAGAACATGGTGCCAAATTCTAATATTATTATGCATAACAAATTCAACTTATCTGAACACCAATCAATAACAAGACATGGAAACTACTTTGCGGTTTCCTAAGGAATGACATGTACCTCAAGAAGTCAAAGAACTAACTGAGAAATCCTGTTACTACCATTCTCAGTTGGATAGATATGTCCTGAAGGTGTGGGGCTGCTGTGGTCCAGAAGTTGAAAGTTTATCATATGGCTGCAATGCTCTTTATGCACTAGAGCCACATTTTTGTTTTCTATCTTTGATTGAAAGACATTCTTTCATACTAATAAGTAATACAAAAGTAACAAAACTTTTCAAGCTGAAAAGAGGTTAAACATTTTTTTTCAATATTCTCCAATGAAATGTTATCTAGAGTCTAGACAACATATTCATCCTCTTAAGTGTTCTCGAATAATTTCACTTTGAGACTTGACAACATTAAACATATATGATATGACTTTATAATGCTCATTATTATGCTTCTAGATATTCTCATAAACTGCAGCATCCAGGAAGTGGAAAAAGAGTTTATTTTTTGTGAAATACTATGCATATTTTAGTTTCTAAATACTTTCAAAATTTGCAGGAATGGTTCCTTCTGCTACCTTATGAGAAATTACCACCATTTAATTCCTGAAGCACTTGCTATCGATTGGTTTAAGGGAATATGTGAAAGCTTTGAGAGGTATGTAGCGTACCTTTAATGCAGTCTTGACGTGCATGGGGACAAGAATCCAAGTTTGATAGCATGCCCATGCAAATAGTATGTCGTTCTCCAGGCTGTGATAATCCTGACTCAGCACATATATGATCTGATTAAAGCTAGTAATGTTTTCACAGGATCAATAAAATGGTTGAAGTCAAGCTATCCACTTGTCCTAGTTCGTTATTTTTGTTGATTAGCCTTCCTGCATTTGTATTTATGAAGTTGCTGATACACCTTTTCAACATCTCATCAACGTTTTGCTGATTTTTGGGTGGCGATGAAAGAGAATAGCTTTGGCCTTTTTGTTTATATGTGTGAGTCCATGTGTGTATGTGTAGCATGTTCTTGCATTTTGTGATACTAAGTTCCCAACAGATGACTGTATATCTGTATCCTGTTATTATTGTATAACAGATGTTAATATGCATCTTTGGATATATGTACCTTTAATGCAGCACTGATGAACTGGAACTGCCATGCTGCACCAAAATGTTGCTGCTTTAACTATTATATTCGCAAGACTTGATTGTATTTTTCATAGAAGAGACTAGCTTACCCTGTTTGTGTGTGTGTTTCTATAGAATTCTCAGTGAGGGCATCTCCTTGTGTGCTTATGATGGACCACTGTGGGTGTTAAGGTAAGTCCTGATTGCTTACTCCTGAGTTCTTTCTTCTGCTAAATCCTTGATGGCAACTTGGAATACTAAACAGAAAAGTTAAATATCTTTCCTACCTTAATGAACTTTTCATACGAAGATACCTGTGAATTGCCCATGCACAGTTGGCTCTGGTTATGTCGAACATTTGGGAGATTGTATGGTCCTCATTTGTTATACTTTATCCCCACTAAACACCAAACTTTTTAACTATTATTTTTAACTATTCCATTTTAAAGTTATTCCATGTCATCTTGCTGCATTGCTTGTGCTTTGCAGGAGCCTACAAGAACTTTCTTCTTTACTCACGTTCCCTAAATCCACGACCAGCTCCTGTGCCACTTCTGCATTTACAAAAGATTCAAACGAGGTTCTTGTTTCTCTCTCAAATTTACATTCACTTACTTACATATATACACCTGTAAATGCACATGCATCTGTACAAACAGGTGCTGTTTATGTGCACTGTTGTACTTGTATGTCTATAATACTCACAAATGCATGTATACATTATTCTAAGGTTTCCTTCATTATACTAATTTCAGTTAGACTCAGTATTTTAATATCAAATTTCAATT
This sequence comes from Nymphaea colorata, assembly GCF_008831285.2. Lineage (NCBI taxonomy): Eukaryota > Viridiplantae > Streptophyta > Magnoliopsida > Nymphaeales > Nymphaeaceae > Nymphaea > Nymphaea colorata. The sequence goes on along the minus strand of NC_045146.1, from coordinate 19,434,985 downwards.
TGATTAGTATTGCCTATTCCATAAGGAGAGAATTATTTCTATTTCATTGTGGGCCCAAAACATATTGTAGATGGCATTACTTAGGAGCCCAAAACATTTAAATTGTTAGCAATGGCATGGTCCAAAAAAAATGGCATCCATTGTTGGTTGTACGATGATATCTACTCCTGCACTTATTTAATGGAACAACACATGTAGGTAAATTCTTCCTCGAACACACAGATTTCAAACTGCTGAATATGGACTCGACATGTTCTATAGCAGCCAGACCTCAAAGATTGGGCAAACCATGCACTGAAAAGAATCATCTATTACTCACAAGACATATTACACAAACCTTTACAAAAGGCCTCTCAGAATACAAGATGCACAAAGTGCATTATATAACAAAAGGGCAAACCGTTGGAGTCTCCAACTGCTAGCAAAACTAGCCGTTGGAGAGTCCAACGACTACAAGAGTGCTGCATTTAGCAGCAAACAGAAAAAAAGGAACAAACTATAAAAGAATGAATAGAAAAATACTGTAATAAAACCCACTTAAACCTAATCAAATCAGTTATACCTAATTAAACTATAACCTAAAAAATACCTTAGATGGGTATTTTTACCTTTTAGAAGTGTCGTGTTACATAGTGCGAGATAAAACCCTATTTGCTTTTGTAAATTACATCAAAATACAAATTTAGTGGTCATTGACTCCTAAAGTTGGTGGATGGCAAATCCAGAATTTAACAACTCCTATTCTTTCAAATGCATAAACTCTGTCTACTACGAGCTTCTGTCTCATTCAAAGCCGAAGTTATATAAATAATTTTAAGAAAAATTTACATTGAACCACCCAACAAAGGATAACAACAAATGGTCGCCTACGTTTTGAAACACCTCAGAAAGTCACCTAACTGTGAACTTTGATTTTGAAACACCTATGAAAGTTGACCACCTTTTGCCAAAAGTCCACAAATAACTGCTGCACTCCAATAAATGTTAAAATATTTGTTAATTAGATCAAGTTTGAACATCTCCAAGGGCTGACCCTCGTCGGTGGAAATTGAGGGTTGTGATAGGACCCCCTCTATCTAGCGAGGGACGATGGCTTGCTATTGCCTCACCATCCAATAAGAGATGGTATCAATGATAGACTACTAGATCACAATTGCCAACCTTTGCAATCGCACCTTGGTAGATGACGAGGGACGACAGAAAGGTGTCATCTTTTTGTTGTATAGTGAAGGTCATGACAAATCTTTTGCTATCTAGTTGCGAGGCCCAATAAAGGGTGACAACAAGGGTTGGCAGCTGTAGCCCCGCCGTCGGGCCTTGCAGTCACTTCTCACTAGACGACAAGGGATATTTAGACGATGGAGGAAGGAATATGGGAGAGAGAGAGACGGAAAAAGTTTTTCTTCATTCATATCGTACCCTAATCTCTACTTAAATAGAGATTAGTGATCGGCTAGGGCTGTTACATAAGTAAGACATAAAGTTGTAAAATGACAAAAGAGGACTCTAGCTTTTAAATATTCAGAAAACTACCATACTTAAAAGTAAACTTTTTGATTTCAACACTCCCCCTCAAGCTGGAGCATAGATATCAACCATGCTCAGCTTGTCACAGCATCTAGAGAAATCATTGATCGGAAGAGCCTTAGTAAACATATCTGCTGCCTAATCTTCAAAAGCTACATGAACCGTAGACACCACCACGCCTTCTTTTATAAGATCCCGAACATAATGACAAATCCACCTCTATGTGCTTAGTTCTTTCATGAACTACTGGATTGTTTGCAATATAAGTGGCAACCTTGTTATCACAGTACATTTTCATAGGAAGAACATGAATACTCATATTTGCTAGCATATCATCTTAGTCACTGTTTGAGCCATTGCTCTATATTCAGATTCTGCACTTGATCTAGAGACTACATTTTGTTTCTTGCTTTTCCATGATATGAGATTGCCCCCAACCAAGATAAAGAAGCCATGGTGGATTTTCTATCATCAACAGACCCTGCATAGTCAGCATCACTGTAAGCAAAAACGTCTAGAGATTCACCTTTCTTAAAGAAGAGGCCTCTGCTCGGGGATGGCTTTAGGTATTTTAACACCATCAACGCAACATCCCAATGGACTTTTTTAGGTTTTTCCATAAACTGACTTAATTTCTCAATAGCAAAGCTAATATCTGGTCTTGTTACAGTAACATAAAGAAGTGTGCCAATGAGAGACCTGTAAGATCATGAATCTACTAGTTCTGATTGAGTATCATGAAGATGAAGATGTGGATTCATAGGGAGATTAGCCGGCTTGGTCCGTAGCATCCTTGTGTCCTGCAGTACGTCAAGGACATACTTCCTTTGAGACAACACTAAACCTTTTTTGTTCTGCGCAAACTCAATCCCAAGGAAATATCGCAAGTGACCAAGATCTTTCGTGGTAAAATGCTTTTGAAGGAACTCACAATCACCTGTCAAGATAATGTCATCAACATATACTACCATAACAACTACACATTTGGAGGTCTTCTTGATGAATAGAGAATGATCCAAAGGAGATATTTCAAATCCACATTGTGAAACCACCTCTCATAATTTGTGGAACCACGTTCTGGGACTTTGTTTGAGTCCATAGATAGTCTTCTTTAGACGGCACACTTTACTACACTCTCTTTGTCGCTCGAACCTTAGGGGTTGCTGCATATATACAGTCTCTTCAAGATCACCATAAAGAAAGACATTTTTCACATCAAGCTGATACATAGGCCAATCCGAGTGTACCACAACAGAAATAATGATGCAAATAGTGCCCAATGTAGCCACAAGAGAGAACGTCCCAAAAAAGTCAACTCCGTATGTCTGAGTGTAACCCTTAGCCACTAATCGAGCCTTATATCGCTCTACTGACCCATCTGAATGATACTTGACTGTAAATACCCATTTCGAGCCAACAATGTCACAATTTTCAGGTAGATCAACCAATTCCTAGGTACCACGTTGTACGAGAGCATCCATCTCATCTTGCAAAGCTTTCTGCCATTTACAATCTAGTAATGCCTGTTGATGACCAGTTTGTGTAGTATGGACTGACATAGCTTTCAGAAACTGCTGTAAGTTGTCATCAAGATGGTCAGTGGAAACAACGTGAGAGATAGGATGCATGGTACACTATCTGTCACACCCCGATCTTTTTAATCCTCAAACTATTTTTTTTTGAAAAAGACATAAAGCATCGAGGTGTGACTACCCAACAATTCAAATTGACGATGAGCCAAGCAATACAAAACAATGGGGCGAACTTTCATTGATATAACCATTTTGTTTCCTACAAATTCACATCTATGTGCATGACCAAAAAGCTCCAAAATCAATAACATTGATGCCTAACAAAAAAAAAAGACATCAATAAACCCAAAACATGACGCGCCGGCACTACAAACGACCATCCCAAAACCACCCCAGTAGGACGTGAGTGAAGCCATCCGCTCAACCTGTTGCCCGGGTCCGCCATAACCTGAAAAAGAAAACAATTGAAGGCTCAGCCTTCGCAGTATGGCAACAAGCCAGGAAAATGCCAAACCCACAAGTAGGGCTCAAATAAAGGGACAAATATCAACCTATCTATCGTCATGTCGCCTCTGAGTGCGACACGTAAAAGCCACTTGATGGCCACACTAACACAACATCAGTCACATGCGAAGCATGCTTAAACATAACACTTGCATCCATATCAATCACATATACGTCAGTCACATGCATTCTGTCAAACACATTGCATTTTCATTAACTTTAGTGCATTAACAGTTCCTGTGGGTGCAACACAGGCACGTGCACACCGCGGGCGGCCTACAGCCGAGAGACAATCCCCGTGGTGGCCCATAACAGTATGGATCCATTTCACCCGCTGCAGCGGTAGAGCACTCATCCCTGGATGTGTGAAGTCCAAGGTGAGATACTCAGCCTTCCCTAGGACACCCAGGTTGGGAAGGCGGGAGCCCAACGCTCCAAGCACAACACACAACAGAACCCTGGAGCCTTGCACCGCCTGCGCTCTGACAGGCAAGACCAGTGGCAAATCAAGGGGGACGTCTCCCAACCACATAGCCACATCCCACTGGTCTCTCATCTCTTAGTTATTCATTCTTATCATTATAGTTACAATTTCACAAGCTGACTGACTAGCACACGAGGTTAGTACACTTCACGAGTGCACCCACACCTCCGATTACCTCCACACGAGGTCTATACATACAGTAACAGTCATTGCTAGCCGTCATACCATACGGGTACAACTACCCTCCAAAACATCCATCTGCATCATTGCCCATGGCAATGCATATGCAACAATATACACATTCATATCAATCATCACATCAATCACGTCAATCACCTCTTTGAAAAACTTAGCCAATCCACAGAGAGTAGTCTCGATCTGCGGTTGGCACGTGGCTGTCCTATGCAGTTATCATTCTATGATGCTTTCTAATGCACAATTGGGGTCGAGGAGACACTCGACTCGATACCCCGCCTCATCTGTCCTAAACAGATATCAATTCTAGCATGCACATGCCAATGCGTAACATTTTTAAAACGAATGACTAATAATCTTTCTAACCCATTCATATCATGTAAGCAACATACATATACTCATTCACAAAACAGTCAATCAATTAACATCACAATCCTAGGATCCCTTGATCCTAAGAGCACCCAATCACACAATTGCCCCAGGCAGGAATTTGCCTGGAATGTCGCCATACCTGTGGCGCGCTCACCAAATTCTTCAAAATGCCTCAAGCTTCGAACTCAGGGTCGACGGGATGAGCCCGGTGCACCTGCAAACATAAACAAGAATAAGGTTTCTACTAGACACCTACACCAATCAAACAGAACGAACAGATACAAAAATAAAATCCTTGAGGCACGTGTCATCGCCTCAAGAGGGTATCGACAGGTAGTGTCGACCAACAAGCTCTCCAATAGGCCTCCTCCTTTACGTCTTGACGTTGCCTCGAATTATCAAAGCCTTCAACCATCAATCAAACCATCACTAATTCCTTCCTCAATAACGTTCTTTAAGTAAGACATCAACCTCAAGTCACATCCCAATACGCATATATCCTTAATTAACTTCATGATACACCCGTTCACCGAAGTCTGCGCTACACTCCCTAAGACGGTTCTAAATCTTCCCCACAACCTCACAATCTCTACCATGCTTCCCTAAAGCTTCGAAAATTAATCCATCATGCTTAAACGATCATTAAATACATGAATCATCACTTCCCAACTCAAATCCTAAGTTTCCCCCAAAAACAAAATCACTAACATGCGTCCCAAAATAATCAATTCTAAGCTCTAGCATGCTCGAACAATAATTATACATGCTTTAGAAGATAATATTCATTACTTTGAGCTTGATTATGTATTGCTCACCCCAAAACAAGCGTCCAAACTGCTACAACCCTTCTAGCAACCACTTCACACGTCCGATCAAGTGCCAATGCTCGAGATTGCTTGCTGCCGCTGCTCACTTCACACCCTACTAGCTGGTGAGAGGGGAAAAACGTCCCTAAACCGCAATCCAACCCCCAAAACGCCATGGAAAGAGTCAACATACGTCCAAAAAGGTTCAACACAAAATCTGTTGCTAACCCACGGTAGCAGTGGGAGAAAAAAAAACTGAAACGAACCAGAGAAAAAGGACGCTGACAGAGAGGAGAGACAGAGAGAGGAGGGGTTCGGTCAAGGGGGAAAAACGGCCGTGGGGTGAGAAGAGAGAGAAAGAACAGGTGGGGGAGTGCAGGTGAGTGAGAAGAGGGTCGAGCGGTAGAGAACCAGCGGAAAGAGGGGAAAGAAAGTGGCGAGAGAGAAGAAGAGGGGACGTGCGGCAGAGAGCAAAACAAACAAAAGGGCATGAGTGGCAGAGCAAGAAAAATCGCACGAGAGAGAGAGGGTTTACCAAGCCGCCGTCGCCGCCGTCGCTGCCACCTCCGTCGCCGTCGCCGTCGCCGTTCCAACCACCCCCACACCGTCCGCCACTCTCCTCCCTCTGCGCTGTCACGGGAGACCTCCAGGCGACGACGAAGAAGGAAGGGGAAAGGCGAGGGAGAAGGACCTCGCGTCGGGCCCTTACGCGAGTGGGGGTCGGGTCCGGGTCTGGACCCTAGCTCGACCCGACCCGCCGAACCAACGAGCATTACACTATCTCTTGCCTTTGCGCAGGGCTATAGGCAAGTCCTGTGAAGGATCAACGTTAGGTATGCCGAACCAACGAGCATTACACTATCTCTTGCCTTTGCGCAGGGCTATAGGCAAGTCCTGTGAAGGATCAACGTTAGGTATGCTTACTTCAATGGAGCTCACATCCTGAGAAGAGTCTGATGGTCGACCATGAGAGGGATCCTGTCGTCGAGTGTAGACCAATGGAGGGTCCTGGAACCTATTCATAGTTGGAGTAGGAAAAGATTGCAATGAGACAAGAGGAATAGGTAGAGGAACATGACATGACATCTCAAATGACACAGAAGTAGGACTAAAGTAGGATTGAGACTCAAAAAAAGTGACATCTGCACTGATATACCCCTTTTGAGTTACGGGGTCAAAGCACTTGTACGGTTGTACCCTTTTTGGTTTCTTACAAGAACATTAGGGTCATCTTACAAAAAAATGAGGTTCCAAACTTCCAACAATGAATCCTACTTCCTGGGCTCATTTTTTTTCAAGTCCCCAGGGTAATTGATAAAGGACACAATGGGAACTGCGATCTCAAATGTTAGGGTATCCTCTCAAATGTTTTAAAAACAATGTTTCTAAACCCAGTGACTTGGGTCTCAACTCATCCATTCTTGACTTGTGATTTGGCGGGACAAGTCGGTGACTTGGACCAGGTTTTTTTAACTGCTGTTTTTGAAAGAAAAACAATATATAACTTGTCATTTAAACATAAAAAGGTTGTAAAATGTCTTGATTATATGTATAACTTAGAAATAAGTTAACCTAACATTAAGTAAAGTAATGACTAAGTTATATCTACTCATGTGATAACAAAAAGTCGGATAATTAAGCTGCTGTTGCAACTCTATAATTGCATACTTCAACAAACAGGGTTGTCTGAGTCAAGCCAAGTCATGGCCGAAGCTATGTCATCCGAGTTTCAATCATAAATGAGTCCCCCTATGGGTTGACTTAGTAGGAAGCTATGTCACATGGGTGAGGGGTGCGGGTGCCGGTGCGAGATGTAGCAAGTTTAAAAAAAAAAATTGAGTGCGGGTGCGGCGAGAGCATATACATATATATACACACACACACATATGTATGTTATTTGTTATATAAGTAATTTTATTTGTCTATATTTTGATTTTTTTTTTTTATCAAAGTTACCGTAATCTCATACAAAATTCAAAGTTTTTATTAAATAAAATAAGGGGGGAGAGAGAGAAGAGAGAAAAAGAAGAAGGAAAGATAGGAGAAGGAAAAAAAATGAAAGCAAAATAAGAGAAAAGAACAACGGGTGCGGTCAGCAGCACCCGATTCGGTTTGACCGAGTCGGGTGCTGTGTCGGGCCACACCCGCACCCGCATCGGTGTGGGTGAAGCTGAGTCGACGAGACTACAGAGTACAAAGTCAACTTGTTGATTAGGCAGGTTTTACACTGTTTAAAAGTACGAAGTATGAACTGGTTCTAAGGGCACTGGGGAGTTTGTCATGTGATTTGCCCCCATAGATACTACATAGTAGTGGTATGTCAAATATTCTATGGGAAAATGGTACTCATAACCGATATCCCTATTCATCTTATTTTTCATCTTTTGGATCTCATGCTTTTGATGAAACCTTGGTATCTTGACAGCCATAGCTGTTTATTTTTTTTGTTACAAGAGTATCAAATATCAATGCATTTAGGAAGTTCACTTTTTTTTACATTCAAACGGTTTCTTCCAGGTCAAAGATGGTTGGCTTAGAATCTGGAGTTCCTTGATGCACTGGCTTCCAATATTCAGTAATGTGGCTCCTTTGGTCAGTCCTTTAGTTACTGCAATGGACATAAATGTTTAAATGAACTTCGACTATAGTATCTTGTTGTGCCTGAAGAGAAGTTCTCTCCTTTCAAACCAGTGAAACCACAAAAGCAATTATTCACTAAATCTTAGTTGATGGATGTCTCTTATAATGAGTGTTTTTACATGTGAAACTTTCTGATGTCCTTTGTCTTTATAAACATGAGACAGCATGCAGGCAGTGGAAAGCTGTAGTTTTGTAGTGCTTCACATTAAAGTTGCTATTTTTGATTGCTTTATGTTCTAAGGACCTCTTAGTGTGATATTGTTGTTTTTTTCTAATATGACAGCTTCATAGTTTTCTTATTCAAAATTTCATCTTGTTAAATTTTCTTATGCTTTCATGAAATATGATGTGAATGAATTGTCATATCCCTTTTGTCAATTGCAAATTATTGGGATTTGACGCCTGGCTGTGGCCATAGAGCCATAGTACTGTAGAAAATCCTAATATAGGTTAATGGAAGATTAATCTGGGACATCATACAAATGTCAGGATTTTTTTGTTGAAGATGTGAAGAAAATGTAAAAATAAAGGAATCGAGTGAAAAAGCTGTTATATTTGGAAAAAAATCTAAATGATTGTCACTTCTTCCAGAAAAAAAATTGCTTAATATATTTTAAATGTTTTGAGGTTTATTTTGAAATTTCAATATCTACTTTGATTTTGTATTAATTGTTTTTAAGAAAAGAAGTAGAAAGCTCAAAATTTTATAAAATTTCTGTTAATTTTTCTTTTATTAATTTTTTGGATTACTGAGAAAAACATGTCCTGGTTAGTACCCCAGAAAAACCTTGCTGGTAAAAACCAACGAGTTGACAATGGGAGACTTATGTTTATCCCATGCATGCTGGCAGGTGAGCATCAGATGAAAGTTTATATACTAGTAATAACAGTTATGCACTTATGCTTATTAGTGAAAAGAACATATTAATGAATTCATGCATGGATGTGCTCCTATGTCTGTAGCTTTTAAAACTATAACTGTTAGTAGGCACAACTAGAATGAGTATATCTGCAAACCACATGGTATCAAACTATCAATACAAGAGAAACAATTCACATCCTTGCAATTTTTTTTCCCCTTTGATTTCTCACCTTTTTGTTGAACTATGTGATTATGGAACCATATCGCGATTTATTTAAAGCTTATGCTATATTCATCTAGTACATCTGGTTCTAGTGGCCGAAGCTTATTGGTATATCATGGATGTCTGTGGTGCTGTTTTTTTTGTATTTGAGAATGGTAAAACCTGTTTGAATGCTGCTATGTGTCGTGATATGGTTTTCAACTGCTTAGTGAGGTTACAATGACTGTATAACGCTTAATTATCAAGTTACCTTCCTAAGCCTCAGGTGTTTCTGGCCTTCATTTCTTTGCAGGTGGATGAGGCACTAAAGCTTCTTGGTGGAATATTTTCTAATGTAATCTCTTTGAAAGCTTACTTCTTTATGCTGAAAAGATACTAAAGTTTCCTTTGGTTTCTTTCTGGAGGGCATTTTCACATAACAGTGTTAAATATTTTATATTTATGCTTTCTTTCATTCCAGACACTGAGAAAAATGAATTTCTATAAATCAACTGATGGTTGGAGTATTTTGTTCTCATCAAATATTTCCACAGAATCTAGTGCAAGGATTTCTGGTGCCTCAAGATGTGTGGGATCTTCGGATATTTAAGCATTTGCCCTCTCCGTATGTGCCACTACTTTGAGTGCTTCTTTCTTTGTTTTGGATTTTAATTGTCCTAGATTCAGCTATCCTCTGGTGAAGTTTTTCCTCTAACAAAGAACCTTCTTATCTGATGTTGTCACAGGAGTTCTCTCTACTTCATCATTTGTTATTTTTCTCGATCAGGATATCAGGTCTTCGGCTTTTCAACTATTTTTGTTGTTTTTGTTTTTCTTTGATTTCCCGCAATTTGATTTTACTACTTGTTTGGACTTTGGAATGGAATGCTTTATCTATCTTTTGAGTCAGAATCCTCCCTTGTCAACACTCTGGGAACCCAGTTTGTTGGCTGGTCTTCCTGTGGCATTGCCATTATTAAACCTGGAAAGCTAAGTGAAGAAAATCTATAATGGATATAAATATCTATTGCTTGTAGGACGTTGCTGAAGCATTTGGGATAGCAACACTAATTTTACTCATCTGTAAAAAAACAAGGAACCCCTGCCTTCCATTTCTGGTAAATTTATGAATGCTTTTGAAGATTCAGTGAATAAGAGTTGGCAGTCCCAGGCACATATGAAAGTCATGTACTTCAGAGTAGGAGACCCTGATTGCACATGGTTGACTGTAACCAAGCTGAAAGTGGTCAGATCTTGGGCTCCACAATAACAAGTTATTGTTCATTTTCAATTGTTGGTGAAAAGAAAACAAAATATTTGATAGAACCTGAAGGAAAGATATGAGCAACAGATCATGTCCTGTAGACATGTCCCTTTTAATGCACATCTTTTGCCAACATGGAGTAGTATTTTGGTTGCTAGGAAATGCTTCATGAATAGACTTAAATAAGTAGTGCAAACCGTCAAAATTGTTTTGGTATCTTGCCTCTTCCCTTTTATAATTTTCACTCTTAATGTTCTTTTTCCTTTTTAGATTTTAATTGTTGAAGATTGTTTTTGAAGAGTTTATATTTGAAACCTGGATATGTTATATTGCATTGGCCGTGTATATGTTTGTATATTTATAAGTGTTGTTCTCTTTCCAGTCAATAGAACAGAACCGGGCTTTCTTATTTTTCCTTTGTTCCATGAGGTGATAGAAGGATGTTATCTTTCCTTCAGAATGTGAACTCCGACTCCAAGTGGCAGTGCTTTTAATGTATGACGTCTGTTTAATATTGTAACAGCTAATCAACCCTTGAAGGGGCACAGACTGGCATCTCGTAATTCAATGACTATCTAGTCCCTGAATCTCTTTTTTTAAGTTCTGTCCGAGGCAAAGAGGAAGTTGGTTCTAGCCTACTAAGAGAATTCCATACTGGAGGAATTAGTTGTAGCCCACTAAGATAAACATATTTAAATAGACAAAGCATACATATATATGTGACGTCACAAAACAAGCACAACTACCACCATTGCCAATGCGCATGTGACATGTGTTTGTGCATGTGCATGTATAATGTACTCCCTTTGGTATGTAACTTGGTCTATTTTGACAATGTAAAATTGAAATGCTTCTTCATCTAAGTGTTATGGGAGCTATTAGAAAGAAGACCAAGTTCTAATAGAAGAAAAATTGCTAGGTCAAATAACTTAGAACAGTTGCTTGTCACCTTGAGGAGGTAAGTGTGCCCTCAGTCATCTGGATCCCACATCCAAGTGGCTTTATGTCAAGCAGCTAAGTGTTTCTTGAGCTGCTTCAAATTACTATGTATGTGTTTAACGATTGAATGGATGCCTTAAACTGTTCGGTGCAATATGCATACATTAACAGCTAATAAATTGGCACCTCAAGTTGCTAATGTCCTTGTGCACAAGTCATCAGTTACAGCCCGAACCTCAGGCTGCTATATGTCACGTTGAATCTAGCACACATGTATACTGGTGATGTTTTGGCACCTCACCAGCTTAACCAACTTAAAATGTTAAGGAGTTGTGGCTGTTTACTCCATCATCCCACTTTCTCTAAGAGGTAAAAGGTGAGAGGGTTGAGGTGTAAAGATGTGGGGAGGGTCTAGGTAGTCTGTGGTCATTAGCTCAAGATAAGAGGTGAATATTGAAGTATAAAAATTGTGCTTCATGTTAGATGGTAAGTTGCTTGTCTTATGAGTTCCATGATCTTGTTTTTCCTAGTTTATTTTCAAATTTTAGTCTGATGGTTTGCTTTTTGATTGCAGGGTAACTCTCGAGATACTCTGTTATTGAGGGAAAGCCTTTTAAGAGGAGTATTTAAGTTGTTAGATTTGAAGGTTAGACTGCAAGAACCTTTTGGAATGAATGATTTAAATAATTTCATTTGTTTGCTTGTGTTTCTGGTGACAAAGGATACAAATAAAGCACCGAGGAGGTTTTCTGTCTTGGGCTGTAAGACACAGAGTCGTGGTTCATACTCTATGGACATGAGATCTCTGAACAAACAGAAGCATGTATAGACCCAAGTGGTATTGGTAGGGTATTTACTAGGAGTTTTTATGACCATGGGTGAGCAACTAAGTTTCTCGAGTAACGTGCAGTTTACTTCTGTATTAAATTGAGAAAGAATGTAAAGGAAATCAGATACAGATTCAAATCTATATCTCTAACACCAAATGCAAGAAGGCTCTCCAAATAAGCACAAGATAAATGCAAATCTATATATATTCAATAGTCACTACTCAGAAAGACTCAGGCTGAATCAGGAAAAACTCTCAATTATATTCAGCAAATTGCTCTCAAAGAGAAACACAATACAAAGAAATGACTTACAATATATAAGAGAAGAGTGAAGGCTGTTCGGATCTCCAATGGCTAGAAATATAGCTGGTGGAGAGCCCAACGACTGGTTCAGATGAGACTTCATTGGGAACAATAACAAAAAAATAAAAATACAAAAAAGGAAGAGATACAGAAAAAGAAAAATACAGAAACAATTGAATATACAAATGAAAGAAAAGTGCAAATGAGAGAAAAAAACATCTATGTGTAATTACAACTTTAACAAGGAATATAAACCAAACCCTCTTAAGATGGCTTTTCTTTTGAATACTTTTTACAGTTAATTTTCATCGTTATTTAAGATGTTTGTATATATGGCAGCTAGTTTATTTCTTTATGTAGGAAGGGTTGCTGCTAAACCAGCGAAATCTGAAGCTTTTCTCAGCTGCGGTGTTTTCTATCTGTGCTGCTCATGAGCTGTTCCCGTCTCCTTCATCAGCACAATTGAATACCTGTAAGAATAATGTGGAGCCTGTTCTCGATGACTGGATGCAGGTACTTGTCCATTAAATGCTTGCCTCTTGATTTAAGTTCCATGTTTTAGGGTGGACATAGGTTGAGCTAAAAGGTAGTTCTATATGTCTTTAATTACAGCAAGCAGCAGAAGAGCATGCATCCATCAGTGATCTAAATTCCTTAGAATGCTCAGTGGAGGCTCTTGGTGAGCTTAAGCTGCACACTTCTAATGAGGTGACATTTTTGAATGTTTTTTGTGTTGCCTAACATTGTTATGCTTCTAGTACTTTCACATGACAAAACACTTTTCTGAACCAGGTGCAAATCCATTGTTGGAATTCAAGTCTACACCTCCCTGTTTCTGTTAGGCAGCCCCTTTTACTGGAAATGGAAGATTCACTTCTAAGGACTCTGAATAGAAGCCTTGAGATTCAGCAATTGTCTCTGTCCGACCTTTTTTCATTATGTGCACTTCTCTCAAATGTTGTCTATGGTTCGTTGATTGTGGGGTATGAGCCTTTTTTTATTTTCTATTTCAATGTATTATTGTATACGTTGTTGACATAAAATTTTTCTATTGGAAGAAATTAAGTATTCAACAGTTAGCACATATGGGCATACCTTGATTTGTAGATCAAGTTTGAGTGACTTGGATGTTTTTTTTTGTGAAATTTAAGGAGTGTACACACTGAAATTTTATATTCTGTGGGAGTGAGGGGATATATCAGAGAGATCAGATATTGGACTATATTGAAGTGTCCACTTTACTTTTTGGGACTCCATAATTCTGCTTTAGGGTGGCGCCCACCTGCTGGTTGCAGTTTGTGCATATGTATTTCACTACCTTTGTTTTATTGATTTCCTTTTTAACCTTTATTTTACTGATTTCCTTTTTTTGGATGCTTTTATTATTTTAGTTTTCAATGATGTTTTTTTATTCTTTTAAGAAAATCATTTTTTCTTGAAAGAAGATAAAACATAACTTTCTCTGTAGTTTGAGAAAGACAAAGAAGAGGTGGAATGAAAATAAGGATGCAAACCAGGTAAAGCAAGTAGGCCTGTTTATTCTCTCATGGACAAAAAGATGCTCCATACGTGTTACAAAGGGTGATCAACAGCGGCCAACTCCTCACCCCTCCTCCTGACAGTTCAATTTGGTGTAAGGTGCTGTTTGTGATAAGCTGCCTAGATATGGAATCCAATTAAGGTTCAGATTAGTGGGCCTTATTAACTGGATTAGAGAGTTCAGTGTGTCAGTCTTGCTCAGCCATGTCTATGCAACAAAGAAGACCAACTGTTACGTTGACCCTACCTGAAAGAACAACAACCACCACTCCCATGGAACTGCACTTGGTTCAGCTGCGAAAGTGGATTTGGTTTGTGCTCCTGCGGCTAGCAGAAAAGCTTGGCAGTGTACCAAGGGGATAGAAAAAATGCTACCTATGCTAGTGCACTGATCCAGTGTCTGGATACGACGAATTTTTCGACCCTTACTGGAAACAGTTTCTCTGACTTTTGTTAGTACAATCTGTAACTTAGAGTGGCAACAAAGTCTTCTACAGAGATTTCCCTACTGCTACACAAGCTGTCACACCTCGACCTTTTGACACTCAACCATATTTTTTTTTTTTAGACATCAAACATCGAGGTGTGACTACACAACAGTTCAAAAGAAATGAGCCAAGCAATTCAAAACAATGGGGCGAACTTTCATTTATAGAACAACGTCAATTTCATACAAAATCACATCCCTATACATGACAAAAATGCCTCAAAATCCTAACATTGATGCCTAACAAAATAAGACATCAATACAAACGAAGCAAGACACGCCGGTACTATACAAACAAAACCCAAAACCTCCCCAGTAGGACGTGAGTGAAGCCATCTGCTCAACCTGCTGCCCCTGGTATGCCAAAACCTGAAAAAAGAAAGCAAATGAAGGTTCAACCTTCGCAGTACGGCAACAAGCCAGGAAAATCTCAAACCTTCTTAGGTAGGGCTCAAATCTAAGGACAATCATAAAAACAATTTATCGTCATGTCGTGTCAGGGCATAGACACATCATTTGCCAAGAAAACCCCTAACATATACCACGACATGAAAGACCACTCAAGGGCTACAGAAACACAATCTCAATCACATGCAAGGCATGCTTAAACATTTCATTTCAATCATAGCATTCACATGCCCATCAATCACATACATTCGTTCACACACATTTCAATCAGGTACATTCATTTTCATTAGCTTTAGTGAATTGACAGTTTCTGTGGGTGCAAACACAGGCACGTGCACACCGCGGGCGGCCCATAGCCGAGAGACAACCTCCGTGGTGGCCCAGAACAGTATGGATCCATCCATCCGCTGCAGCGGTAGAGCACTCATCCATAGATGTGTGAATTCCACGAAGAGATACTCAGCCTTCCCTAGGACACCCAGGTTGGGAAGGCGGGAGCCCACGCTCCAAGCACGTCACACAACAGTACCCTGGGGCCTTGCACCGCCTGCGCTCCGAACAGGCGAGACCAGTGGCGAAGGCGGGACAACTCCCAAACACATAGCCACATCCCACTGGCCTCTCATCTCTTATTCTTTCATTCTTATCATTATAATTGCACAATCACAGAATGACCGGCTAGCTCATGAGGTTGGTACACTTCACGAGTGCACCCACACCTCCAATTGCCTCCCCACGAGGTCTACACATAACATTAACGGTCATAGCTAGCCGTCATACAATACGAGTACAACTACCCTCCAATTCCAATCAATTGCATTATTGCCCACGGCAATACATATGCAACAATTCACAACATTCACATTCATAACATCTTATCAAACACATCAATCAGATCTTTCAAAACATGGCCAAATCCCGGAGAGTAGTCTCGATCCGTGATGGCTCGTATCTGTCGTATGCAATTATCATTCTATGATGCTCTCTAATGCACAATCGGGGTCGAGGAGACACTCGACTCGATACCCCACCTCATCTGTCCTAAGCAGTTATCAATTCTAGCATGCACATGCAAATGCGTAACAGTTTTCAAAACAAGCTTCTAATAGCTTTCCAAAACAGAACTTGTCACATGACAAATCATTCACAATCACACACATCAATCACACCTTTCAAAACTTAGCCAATCAATCACACCTTTCAAAACATAGCCAAACCACGGAGAGTAGTCTCGATCCGTGATTGGCTCGTATCTGTCCTAGACAATTGTCATTCTAGGATGCTTTCTAATGCATAATTGGGGTCGAGGAGACACTCGACTCGATACCCCACCTCATCTATCCTAAACAGTTATCAATTCTAGCATGCACATGCAAAAGCGTAACATTTTCAAAACAATCACTAATAGCCTTTCAAAACCCTTCATATGATATATCAATTCATGTACATGCATATACACATTCAATCTCAAAACAATCAATTAGTTCACATCACAAATCCTAGAATCCCATGACCCTAGGAACACACATTCACACATTTGGCCAGGTAGGGATTTGCCTGGAATGCCGCCATACCTGTTGCGCGCCCTCAAAACTCTTCAAAATGCCTCGAGCTTTGAATCTGGTCGCTCAAGGTCGACGGGACGTGCCCGGTGTACCTGCAAACCTAACCACAAAGTAAGATTTCTACCAGATACCTTACGATCCAAACAAACATAAAACAACATCATTGAGGCGCATGTCATTGCCTCAAGAAGGTGTCGACGGGTAGTGTCGACCTACAAGCCCTCCAATAGGCCACTTCGCAACTACTTACCGTTGCCACCCAACTTCAAAACCCAATGCTTCGATCAATCCATCCTTAACACATTTCTCATTAACTTTCCTTTTAGTTGAGGCGTCTTCCCAATATGCACACCCCCTTCCTACCAACAAATACCACCCACGTCGACCAAGGTGCCCCAAGCGTTCCCAAAGACGGTCCTATGCTTCTCCACAACATTACTAAGTCTGCCATGTTTTCCAAAAGCTTCAAAAATCAACAACTCATGCTAAAGAGAGAGATATACGCATGGATTCTTGTTCTTCTCACCAATAGTCATAAACTTTCCCCTAAATAACGTCGCTAAAAAGCTATCCAAAACATCAAATCATGAGTCTAGCATGCTTAAACAATAATTATACATGCTTTAGTAGATAATATTCATTAATTTGAGCTTGATTAGGTATCGCTCACCCCAAAACAAGCGTCCAAACTGCTGTAACGCCTTCGACAGCCACCTCAAGCGTTCAATCGATCTTCAAACAGCCAAAAAAATCCACTGTCGTCAACACCTCCCAAGCCTCCTATTCACTGTTATGAGGGGAAAGACAAGTCCCCTAGCTGCAAACCAACCCAAAAGCCATACGTGAGTCAACAATCGACCAAAAGAAGTTCAAAAACAGAATCTGCCAGTAGGAGAGACTCACGGTAGTAGTGGGAAAAGCTAAAACAAAAGAGGGAAAAGGGCGCTGACAGGAGGGGAGACAACGAAAGAGGGAGGGTTCGGGTAAAAAGTAAAACGGCAAAGGAAAGGGAAATCGAGCGGGGCAATGGGAGAAATGGTGAAGGGGAGACGGACGGGGTGAGGAGGGAGCTTTAGCAGAGAGGGAGAGGAAGAGAACATGCGGCAGGGGGGGGGGGTGCTGTCGAAGGAGGGAGAAGCAGCGTGGGAGGGAGGAGAAGAAGCAGACAGAGAGGGCGGGAGAGGAAGCTTACCCACGCAGCCGCCGCCGCCGCCGGTCCAGCCACCGCCACCACCCACCGCCACTTCTTCTCTGCGCTGGCACGGATAACCCCAGGAGCACAACGAAGGAGAACAGGGAAAGTCGAGGGAGGAGGGCTCTCGCGTCAGGCTTCTTCACGCCAACGGGTTCGGGTCCGGGTCTAGACCCGATCTGGCTCACCTGCGCAAGACGAGTGTTACACAAGCCTAAATAGGTCCAAGTACCAAGTGGAACCAAGAAGACAGCCTCAATCAAGAAAAGAAGCAAAGGTTTTTGCTATTGAGTATTGATTGAGTTGTTGCCTGTCCCATTGGAATTGAGCAAAACAAGTGGGCCTTCTTCCTGTCTAACAAGACAGAATTTAGGCATGTAATTCTATTATCTTGTATAGTGGCGATCCTTCAATGGGATCTTGTTGAGGTCTGGAAATATTTGATCACATCTAGATCTTGCATAAATATCGGATATAAATTTTTCATTCATATTAATGCTTCCATTGCAAGTTTTTTTTTTTTTTATGCTCTTCACTTCTGCATGTTTTCTTCTGTTTTTATTGTTTTTTTTTTCGTAACTCATGAAATTATATCGCTTGTGAACCATGGGATAACATGCATCTTGGATTCCTTAATCAATTATTACTCGTTGCAGTAACACATAACTTGGAAGCAAATGAATCTTTTTTGTCATAGGTCGGATGTCAATGGCTAGAGTACATGGATTAGGTTATTTTATTTTTATAGCTTATTCATGTTTACATTTACTCTTCTCTGTTTATCTCTTTCTATTGGCAGGCAAGGAGGGAAATCATGTTTCATTAAAGAGATGCTTTTGCATCTAGAAAAGCTTTTAAGACAAGCATTTTCAATTCTTGAGACGAACTTCTGTCAGATTTGTAGTTCTCTACCTGATACACCATCTTCAGCTGTGACAGCTCTTAGAAGTTTGACTGCTTCTCCGCTTCTTCTCATTTCAAAGGAGAGAAATTCATTCAGTGAGGAACATTTTAGCCGTGTGAAATCCCTTGCTGAGATGATTTTAGTTGGGATGAAAAAGATTTTTGAGGAGCTCTCTATATTTACCAGCAAAGAGGAATCTGAAGAATATATGTCAGGGTCTATCCTTTCTTCAACATACTCAGAGAATTGTTCCACTCAAATGCGAATAGTTGACATAGAATTGGATGCTGACAATGATGCGAGAGATGGAGACTTGTTTGCTACAAGCTCGGTGTGGTTAGGCAGATTTTCTTGCTTTAAACAGTTGAAGGTTGAAATGGTGTCATCTATATCAAACTTCTTCCTGGTTCTGCCTGATCTTACTTGGGAGATCATGTCCAGTATTATGAAAAAAGAAACTGATCCAGAGGTGTCATTATCATTTTCCTTTATTTTCGTTTGCTCTGCATCTCTATGAAGACATCTAATGGCCTAGACCTGATGCCTGACATTACTTGATCATTATTATCATTGTTGCTTGAGCTGTAGTGATGGATTCATAGAGCATCTGAGTTAAGTTCTTGAGATTCTTCGGTGGAAAAGGAATTTATCATGAGTTGAACAAGTTCTGGTAATTTTTTAAAAATTCACATGCTCCGTTTGTAAAGTTTGCAGCACTATACTTTCTATGAGGTATCAAAGTATTGAAGGAGTTAATTTTCTACAAATGCATCTAAGCTCTTTTCTTTGGCACATCACATTTTTTATTAAAGGGGTGTTTGGGTGACACTTCAAAACCAGGTTTTTTGAGTGTTTGGGTGTCATCGAAACTGGGCTTGAAGAAAACCCAGTTTTGACAAAAGCTGGTTTTATAAAAGGGAGTGAAAAACCTGGTCCCCATTAGGTTATTCAAAAACCAGGTTTTGGATGTGTCACCCAAAAAAAAAAAGTTTCTAAAACTTACTAAAAAACTTGGTTTTCATAAAACCTAGTTTTTACAAAACTGGGTTAGAGGAGATGTCATCCAAACGCCCCCTAATTGGTTTCAGGATCTCTCTGTTCTCAGCCTTATTCAAGTACGTGTCCCTTGAATGTTCTTGTGAATGTTTGCACCATGAAACCTTAAATATTTCCCTTTCATGAAATTCAACATGCTAAATGATATTCTGATCTATAATTATTCTCATCATTTTGCTAAATGTTTTGAAGGTTACAGGGTTCATCATTTTTCATGAATGACTATGTTATTGCATATAAATTCTTGCTGATGAAATCTTCTTCTTTTACAGGTATGTGAAAGTGTGCTTTACCAGCTAGGCAAAGCGTTTTCTTGTCTTCCAACCAGAGACCCTGCAG
Organism: Nymphaea colorata; assembly: GCF_008831285.2. Classification (NCBI taxonomy): domain Eukaryota; kingdom Viridiplantae; phylum Streptophyta; class Magnoliopsida; order Nymphaeales; family Nymphaeaceae; genus Nymphaea; species Nymphaea colorata. The sequence goes on along the minus strand of NC_045146.1, from coordinate 19,415,035 downwards.
ACATGGCAAGTGGATATGCTGAAACTCCCATGGCATCATGTTTATATGAATCACCAACGCTCAAATTTTTATTGTACTGAAAGTTGTGGATTTGAACAAATGGTCTTCATTTCCTGAAATTGTATTGAGTGATTGTGGATGGCAACTGATTATCTTAATTCTCTAGGTAAATTTGATAAAGGACTCAATGAACATGTCTGAGGGCCTGGAATTTGCTTCTTCTGGTTGTTTGACTGCCATCCATGCATTTTTGGAGTCTTTGGTAGCCTTATCATGCCATAAATCAAAGGAAAATTCTTCTCACCATGAAAAGGGAAGGTCACCAGAGCAGGTATGGCAGCTGACACAATGTTTTACGTGTGAAAAGGCTCAAGTTCTTTTCCTAGTTTTAATTAGCATTTTGTTTTAGTCTTTGTCCATTTCTCACCCATCTTTTCCCCCCCTTTTTTGGATTTGTATCACAGTATATGCTGATTCATCATTCATCATCTTGCATTTTGTTTTCCCAAGACATGTGATGACATCTGCTTTGTGCTTGCCATCAGCCTGTTATGTCTTTTGAAGCCAATTATGCTATCCTTGCCTAACTATGAACTGTTGTTTAACTTCTATAACTGGTCATGTTGGTCTTTGGGATGGTCACTTGTTACTTATTTATGTTTGATTTGATTGTTCTTATCTCTGTTGGTTTCAGGTATTTTGTGAAGCATGGACCATTGCATGTGTTATGGGATGTTTACTTGTGTTATAAAGTAGTTAAAGGATTTGCTTGTATCTTGAAGATAGAAATATATGACAGCCGAACTTGTAGTAAATATACATTCTGGCAGTAGAGGATACACAAATTTCTTGTTATTTGTCAAAAGTGGGTCTACCCCAGCAGTCTGGGCAGTCCACAAAAGGAAATATTTTTCTTCTTTGAAAATTTGTCCTAAAACATGCTACAATTATTATTTTTTGAATCTGATATGTTGGTCAGAAAGGCAGATCTCCACTACCCTTATCCTGCCTCTTCTTCTTGCTTTACCTTCTTACCCTTTTCCCTTCTTCTTAGCTTTTTTTTCTCTCTTCTGCCTAGCCCCTGATTGGGCCACTCTATTGAGCTATTGCCTTGGCATCACCTTGCAATCTTAACTGAATTTCCATATTAAATCATGTAATTTGCTATTGACTTCACAGGCATTGCTCGTAATCTTGGTCTGTTAACTTTATAGGTGTCATTGTTTTGCTTGGAATGTTATATATTTGCTTCAAGGTTGATCTGCTACAGTTGTATTTGAGTGGACAAGCTGCTATTTTTTGAGGACTAACAATGTACTTAACACTTGGCTTGCCAGAATTATGCGAATCTTGGGGAATTGCTTAGTAGGGTGGTGGACATTGAATTTTATGAGTGGCCTCTTCGTGTCAGGCTGATTGATTGCATATGCTACTTCATTTGTCTTGATCCATGCACAGCTGAGGTTTGGTTTATTTTTTGGGGTTGTTAACATGGTCTATGGTGCCTGCCATCTTTGAGCTGTCTGAATTGCCTATTTTCAAATTCAAACTAGAACAATGACACTGCTTTGTAAATTGAATCAGGGTATGGTTGATAAATTGTTTGCAATGCTCCAAGATTCTGATTTTCGAGTAAGAATGCATTTAGCCAGACATTTGGGTTTGCTTTTTCAAACATGGGATGGTCATGAGCAGCTTTTTCAGGATATATGGTAAGTTTGTAAGCTTATTAGTCATCAGATGCCCCTAAATATGTTGCTGGAATTATTAGCTTGCGTACTCGATTAGTGCAGAATGCGCAGTCTCTTTCTCTCTCTCTCTCTCTCTCTCCCTTTCTCTCTCTCTCTCTCCCCCCACATAAAAATAAAAAGAAAGGTGAATTGGCACTCATAATCCTTCTCTCATGGTGGAAGCATAAAAACCATGTGTATGGTTATAATTGAGATTGAGGTCATTTCATATATTTTCTCCAGTGAATAACATCTAATTACCAATGTGTTTGAAAGTGAATCCCACTGTCTAAGTGGACTAACAGCGGTGCATTCCCTACAAATATCGGTACAGTTAGATGTTTTTTTTTTAATTTATTGTTGCTTGGATGCAGAATTGTTGCAATAATTTGTCTGATATTGTTGTAAGGGTCTTAGTTGACGTTTTGAGTCAGCATTTTATCCGAGATATGACAGAAATTAAAATCATTTAGCTCTTTCTCTTCATGTAACAATGCTCTGAAGTTCATCTCATATCCATGAAAAATTTTGTAACTTGATCTTCTTTCTTCTTTCTTTATGCATACATCTGACATGAATGTGTCATTGTGAATGTGTCATTGTATTATTTCTGGCTCTGATAGTGTTGTAAATTTTAATTAGGGGGTGTTTTAGTTGATGTTTGAGTGACTGAGTCAGCATCACTATCCGAGCCATGATAGAAATTAAAATCATTTAGCTCTTTCTCTTCATATAACAATGCTCTGACGTTCATTTCATATCCATGAAAAACTTGGTTACTTGATTTTCATTCTTCTTTCTTTATGAATGCATCTGACGTGAATATGTCATTGTGTTATTTTTGTTAGTTTACTTACCTTTAGTTGATTTTGTTGCTGGGTAACTCATTCAAGTGACCAGTTTTAGATAGTTATCTCAGTCTCTACTCTGGATTCCATTTTTTTTTCTGCTTTCTAGGAGGTTTTATTTTTAAGATTATGGCAACATTTGAGCTCTCATAAGTTGCAAAGGTAATTAATTTCTTATTGAATGTGGTCAAAATATGGCATGAATTTGCATCTACTCTAATCAGTTTACATGTAATCTTATGGCTACTAATTTAGTTTCTTGTTTTAAATTCTCAGTTGTAACCTTGGTATGAAGTTTCCAGTGGCATTAAAAGGGATGCTCGTCACAGAGAAGGATGTAATGGATGCTGGTGGGCAGTCTGAAGCAGTAAGCGAAACAGCTATTATTACCCTCAGCCATCTTGCTTTCTCCAGCGAGAAAATGGAAGTAGAGGTAAAAAGTTGTGTTGTCACCGCCTTGGCTTCTGTATTTGGTTTGCTAGTAATCAGATAATAACTAGAATGCTAGATGCTTTGTTGGCTGTTTGCTCTCAAAACATGTGCATGTTTCTCAATGTACCTCTTTCTTCATTGCAAAATATGTTATTGTCATTTTCATTCTGCTTGAGGGGTGTGGCTGTACTGCGTAGGTTAATAATGTTGTCTAGCTCATTGATCAACATTTCCCTTTTTTTTTTCCACCCAAATAAGTGAATTTTCTGGACTTGAATCCAATTCCCACAGTTGTCCTGCCCATAAAATTTCTTTCTTCTTTGTTCCTTTGCTATTGTATTTTTTTTCCTTAAATCTCAATTTGATTCAATCTGGTAATCTTGTTTCCTTATAAATTCTGTCAGGCTCTTTTCATCATATTTGCAATAGCTGCCATGGATGCGTTGCAGAGGTTAGACAGCTTGCATGTTTTCTTTACTGTCTCTCTCGTGCATGGTTTGGTGCCTTAATTCATTTTGTCATTGTTAATCAGGGCATTGGTTGTTTTCGTGCTGGACAGTCTTTCAAAAAGCTTATGTTACGACACTAGGTTTAAGGTGAGTTTTCGTGCATTTTATTGTTTTTTGTGAAACTGCATCCATTGACATAATACCACAATATGCTGCTTCTGTTTTGAACTATTCTTCGTTCTGTAATTGCTTGTTTTAAAACTCTATAATCCATTTTTCTGCAATGATGTTAAAGTGTTAGCCAAAGTTTGTGTTTAAATTTTCTAATTGTGGCAATTTTTTTTATGCTTGCTGAAGTACTTGGAGATACATATTGGATCGATCCTTTCTCGTTGGGTGACATGTGGCATTAGCTTAACTACACTCGTTGAGGTAAAAATTTTCCTTCTTCCTGCTCCTCTGACATGTTATTTTTCTGTTTCTCTTTTTTCTTTTCTTTTCTTTTGGGTAGTCCTCACAGCAAAATTTCAAATTATTATATTGACATTTTCTTGCAAGAGATATGGAGTATATCCTTAAGATGCTCCTTGCATGATACATTTGTAAACTTGTTCTTTGGTGAGATATGGATTATTGAATTTATAGTTGAAATGGTTTTAGGATCCTAGAATGTTGTTTGGACAGGGCCCTTGTGACATCAATGTGGCAACATCTGTGGAAAAACAATGTAAATATTATAGCAGGCTTCATATGACACGGATGTGGCAGCATCTGCATACAAAAAATGTCACTATTGGTACCTCTAGTTTGCCACTCATGGATGCGTTATGTGCTTCTGCATACTCTACAATTTTTACAAGCAACAGTGTGGAGTAAAAAATGCAAAGAAAAAGAAAAGATGGCTGGACACAAGGGCACTACAAACTTAGAGATCACCCCACGAAAGTCTTACTACATGAGAGGAGCTCACTGAAAGCCATAGGTGGCCTTCTTGTGAAGTAAAGAACCAGTGCAGTCACTACTCACAAACCTAGTCATTCATTCTTATAAACTTGAACACTTCAGTTTTCATTGACCAACATGTCTTTGTCATCCCCTTGATAGAAGGGCAATCTAGAAAGAGATTGATTACTTTTTTCTTGTGCTTTGCATGATGGCATTGTAAGCGTCCTGGTAGTAGCGCCACCCAATCACCTGCAGATTAGAAGCAAATAACCCCAACACACGCACCCTCCCAACACAGACTGGGCCAGAAAATGCCTCACTGGGAGGTGATTCTTCATTAACCTTGCTTAAACCTTAGGGCATAAGTATTTGGGCTATGGGATTGGGTCTGACAAGGGGATTGATCTGTTATTCTAACTTTGACTATTTATAAAAGACCCCCTGATAACCTGTATTTTTGCCTGAGACTAACACTTCCATTTCCAAAACGATAGTTATTCTCATGCATGTTGTGGCCCTGAAAAATCTATGAACTGCAATAAAGATGAAATAGTGATTTTGTACAAGTAGGGATGTTAGTATGGTTTACCTGATCACTGATCCTAATGCAGGTCTGCTTAGTCACGTTTGTAAAGAAAACAGGGTCTCATTACTCATTGAATTAAGAATTAATCTTCACTTTCTGCCTGTATAATTTTGACAAACAGATAAATTATTTGACAAACAAGTGCATATTTTGTCCCTAGGATATCAGATTGATGACAAATTCTGCCTGTATAATTTGTTGAAATACTGAACTTTCGGATAATCTAACAAGTGTTAGCATTATTACAATGGAAAACAACTGTTAGCTTGTTTTCTGAGTTGGTGCTCCCGGTGTTTGACCTGTGCTCTTGTTACATGTAGATACGATATTTTTTTATGCTGGATTCAGAACCTAATGTATTCTTGCGCCACTGCTGTCCCTGGCTTCTTCCTTTGCTGATCTTAAACAGGAACAGTGCAGCACTTCACTGGGTTTCAATGGTAAAGTCAACAATTCTTTTGGTTATTTCCTCTCCATTGTTAAATTGCTCTTATTGTCACATAATCCTCCTACTGATGCCATATAGTCCACTAGACAGGTCAAAAAATTTTATGAAAATGCTAGAGAATGTGCGAAAGAATTAAGCCAGTTATCTGGGCAATCTTATATGCACACATATGTGATAATCACCAATATTGGGATTTAAAAAATAAAGCAATGATAAGGCCTAGCTGAAGCTGCTGATAACAGCTAAAAATTCAAAAATAATATGAAAAAACTATATCAAAATATTACCACTGGAGGACTGTTGTCTGTAAGTTGGGTTTTCCTTGAAGAATATTTTTAATATTTTGACTAAATCATCTGAGAAAAATTGTTTTGAAACGGACTCCTCAGAGAAGCAGTTTCTAGAGATTGCTGCTGAATGATATATATATATTATATAATATATACTATATCGTTCATGTGTTTCTATTGGCTAGGATTTTTTGGGTATTAACAGGGGCATTCAGAAGTTTGCTTTTCTTGGGGAAAATTTTGGAAATTAAAAAGTATAAACATAATAAAAAACTATAAAATTTGAGTTTTCTACTAACTTTCTAGTTTCTTGTACAAAAATTCATCAATTATTTAAATATTAAACAGACATTAAAAAATTGTGGTTCATAAGAAATCTTTTTTTTCTTGGAAAATGGGAAAACTTAGAGGAAGCGTGATATTTTGATTTTGGAAAATTCTCAAATATTGCAAAATCTTTTCATTTTTATTTTATTTATTTTCCTTTTTTTTAACAATTGTTTTTTTCAGAAATCCAGCAATATTTGTGATGATAGAAAGGTTCTTTGAACACTGAAAATACTAGTCCTTTTGACTGATTGAAGGCGCGTATGTATATATATATATATATATATGTATGTATGTATGTATGTATGTATGTATGTATATATGTATGTATATTTGATGGCCAGAACGTTGTGTGATGTTTTACAGAAATCTAATCATGTAGATGGGTTCTAAATGGCCAAAAGCGTATGATTCAGTGAAAATTCTGAAAATCCAATTTGCATATCTGATTCTATGGGGGTTCTAAAATTAACAGTATTAGGTTTGTCACGTCATAGAATCCAATCCACTGGTTGAAAATTTGTGATTTTCCTTATTTCTAAATTTGTCTATTCTTGGTCCACGCAGTTTGTCCATCAAAGAAAACTTAAAAATGGTAATTAGCACACTCAGGAGGAGCTTCTGGGCAGATGCACATGGATATAAATAATTAATGTTATGGCTCTCTTGGAATGGCACCCTGTTGTGAAAATCATATCTGCACTCTGTATTTTTTTCAAGTAGACCATGTGGATACGTTTACCATGATCTATTTGATAGAGGGATTTGTGGATTTCTCCACCTGGGTTTGGGTGGAGAAATCCTCCAGCCTCTCACAATTGCATCGGTCGGTGTGTTTAAGGACGGTCACAGAAAACACGTTTTTTTCGAAAAAAAGTGAAAAAAATGTGATAAATTAAATGGCCATTTAAAACTTAAAAAACACATTTTTTTTTGAAAAAAATGTTAAAAACAAAAAAACGCGTTTATTTCATTTTTTCATTTTTTTCAGTTTTTTAATGCCAAACAGTTTTTTTTCATTTTATGTTTTTATTTGTTGCAAATCTACTTATCTTGTGATGTTTGTGTCTTTAGTTTCTCACTATTTTGTTTTTCCCCCATTTTTAGTTTTTAATTTTTTTTAAAAAACTTAACATATTTTTTCCCTTTTTTTCAAATTCGCGGTATTGTACCCAAGAAAAACCTCGCGTTTAAAACTCCGAGACAATTATTTACGACTATGGTTTAATCACACCCACATGCATTGGGCGGCCGTAATTCGATGGAGCTCAAGATGGCCGGATGATTTCAGCTCCTCTTGATAGAGATGATATCTTAGGTTATGTAGTTTGGATAAAAAATCATGAATGTCGCAAGTCTTAAAAATCACTCATTTTTTAAAGCTGCTATATTTAGGCTTCAGATACAGGATCTGAAATTTGTTTTCCATTAAACAATGTATATAAAACATATCTATGGGATTGATGAGCAAATGTGTGTGCCTATATATATATGTGTGTGTGTGTGTATATAATATATATACACATATGTATATATATATACAAAAACATTTTTGTCCTTGCTGTCAAAGCTTTTTCATGTTCTCCTCCAATAGCTGAGGTAAATTTCGTGGGAGTGGTAATGCCTGCAACGTATCTGAGCTGGCTTCTTTCATTTCTGGTTGGAATTTCCTTTGTAACCTCATCAAAAGTTTTCATGATAATCCTTATAAAAAGATCTTATAGACCCTTGTCTGGTTTCATTCATTAGCCGACTGTGAACTCAAGCGAGCTGCTAGCTTGCTTCTAGCTCCTTTCATATAAGACGTGCTGACAAGGTACAGCACAAATCCATCAATACCAGATGATAGGGTTTCCCCACCCTTTCAGCTATTTCTGATAATTGGCATTTCCCATGACTTCTTTTTCCACTATTTGTGTTGCGACGACTTGAGAATAGTCTTGTTTTGAAGATTTTGAGAAATTTTCAAGTATTTAAATAGCCACGTGACTGGTTATTTTGGTTCATAGCCTTTTTTGGAAACTAACTACGGTAACTAACAGATGGGTTGGAATATAACTAGCAAATGGGTTGATATATGCTAGACCGGGGCACATGGGTCAATTTTGTGCTCGCTTGTTACAGTTGGTATCAGAGTTGAGTTCAATACTCAGGCTTAGGGTCCCACTTGTGGATATATGTGCATTAGGGGTGGATTGCAACACTATGAGAAGGACTTGGACATAATCGGATGTTATAGATTTTGAAAAATCCTTAGGGGTTTAAATATCCAATGTGACATATTACATCTTCTTCCGATTCTTAGCCTTCTTGAATGCAAATTGAAACCAACTACTGCTGCCAGAATGGTGCACACTGCACACAATTCGTTTTTGCACTAAATTGTTACAGACTGTGCTTATGTAAGCTATTAGGTATTTAATCAATACTTTACAAGCTTCGCCTGCACAACATTCTCAGAACCGCCTCTGGTTTATGATTGTCTTGGCGTCCTGGTTGACTTCTCTGATCCTAATCCAGACACAACATTTTTCCAACGACTGAAGCCATTGGTGCACGGTGGTTCAAAAAAAGTATTTTCTTATAATGCATATCTAGTGAACAAAGCTGCAGACGTAGGAACTGAATACATTTTGTTTGCAGATAACGATTATCTGGAAGAGTTTTCTATCCATTTCTTCATTTCTTTCATTGGCTTCCCTAGAACATCTTCTGTAACTTTCTTTATTTCTTTGTTAGCAAAATTTCATTGTTTTTTTTTATTTTCTTGTTACTTTTAACTATTTTGTTTGCTGTTGGTTGACTATATACAATTTTCTTTGGTGCAAGCAGGTTGCTTCTGAACCATTGGCTGGTCTGGCTAGGACTTACTTCGTTCCAATTTATTCTATTTGCATTGCACTTCATTGCAGCAATAACATTGACAAAGATAAAGGAGCAAAGGTTCTCTGCAGCTCAGTTTTGCAGATTGCAGAAATAACTGAACAAGAAAGAGACGACCTCATTAAGAAGCAAATGGTTAGGCTTTATTTTGATAATTTTTTGTTGCAACAGACAAAATTCATGCTATAGGCTTGTTTTCAAAATTTAAACAAAGCATCGGCTTTTATGTTACCTTTACAAAATCTCAAAATTTGTGTTCAATTACATAAAATTTGTATGTATATAAATATAAATATAAATTATATATATATATATATATATATATATATATATATATATATATATATAGATATACATATATATATATAGGTTTACTTTTAAATAACTGATTTGAAACTACCAAAGTGGCGATAAGGGTCATACCTGTTCTGACCCTCAGTTAACTCATATGTTCCTTTTGCAGTCCAGACCTCTGTTTGAATATTTCTATGATGGTCTACTGACTGCCATTAATTGAACCATATTTTGACCTAAATTAATAGTGGTAGTAAGGTGAGAACTACTAACTGTTTAAGCAAGTTAATGTGTTATATTGTACACAGCTGTTTGTGCGCTTTTGTGAAAATTATTGACTTACCTGTTCAGCATAATTTTTGAATACTTTCATAGGTGCTTATAAGAATGCCAAAAACTGAGTTATTCTTTGTAAGTTTCTCATGATTTTATGTGCTTAAATTCATGTCATGAATTTGGTAGATCAATCTTTGTCTATAAATTGCACATTGGTGCCTTCGTGATTCAGGCTGAGTTTTGTTAGCTATTGGGTTTCGATGAGACAATAGATGATGCCATTTAAGCATTAAAAAGCTTTGAAATGCAAAACCAACATCAAGAACTGAAAGAAAAGGCAAAAAAAGAGTTTGAGCTTTCACAACAACTGTTTATGCCAATGTTATCAAAGGCGTAGCGTATCGCGTATCGGTTGGGCTAACCTATGCGCTGTATCGTAACGTATCGTAAACATATCGTAAAATTATTTTTTTATTTTTTAAAAAATATTAAAAAATTCAAAATTGAAAAAAATCATAAAAATTCCAAAAAAATCCGAAAAAAGAAGTAAAAATCAGAAAAAATCAAGAAAAAATGTATTTAAAGGAGCATTCATCATTCATGTATATGAAGTATGAACAATACATTCCAAAATAAGAAATCAGACATTCAAAATAACATAATAAGCAGTCGAAGAGAATTCGATTACATCACAATTCATAATTTCAAAAGTCAAAACATATAGTTATCATGATTCATTCAACAACAATCCTCGTCAATCGTCATCTCACATCTGCATCATCATCTTCATCATCTTCATTTTCTTGATTAAGTGCTTCTATCCCCTCTGTTGGAAATGGAATGTCACCAACATTCCATTGCTCCCCAGCCTCTCCTTCTTCAATAATCTTTACTGCTCCTTCAAGGTTCAAAAAATCAAGATCGTCCTCATCAAGTGTTGTAGATTGTTCTTCTTCAACCCAAGAATCTAATATATCAAAATGGTCAATGTTGATAGGATCATATTGAGTGTGATGCTTCCTCATAGATGTTGTTTCTAGTTGCCTAACAAGAGAACAAATTAACAAATTGTTAGAAATTAAAATATATATTAGAATTTGCTATTTTGCATAACAAATGTTTACCTTTGTCTCAACTTCATATTATAACGAACGTAAACAAGGTCATTCAACCTTTTATGTTCCAACCTATTCCTTTTCTTATTGTGGATGTGCTGAAATACACTCCAATTTCTTTCACATCCAGTTGCACTATTTGACTGAGGATTCTAATTGCAAGCTTCTTTAATTCTGAGCAATCAACCCCAAACCTGTCCCACCACAAATCTAATAACAGATGGAAAGTAAAAACGAAATAGAATAAATATATGAGAAGGTAGAAGCTATAAAGAACAAATGAAAGAACAACAAAAAAGTATAAAGTCCCTTTTTCTAATACCTGGACGCATAGATGATCTGCATCTCATTGCTGTGTCTCTCCCCATGCTACCAGAACTAGTATTATATTTGTTGATCGACACATGGATAGCTTCTTGTTCTTTATAATCACTTACTAATACCTCAATACAATCCAATATGCCATACTCGAGTGGGCGATGAAGTTGTCCAGACCACCTTTCATCTATAATCTTCCATATAGTCATGTACAACTTCTTTTTTCCCTTCATATTATCTCTAATGGCCTCCTTTGCTCTGTCCATAGCCTCATATAAATATCCAATAGAAGGTCTATCTTCACTATCAACTAATCTGAGGACTTTTACTAGAGGTACACAAATCTTCAATAAGTTCACACACTATGTCACATAGGTACGAGTACGGGTGCCGGTGCTGGTACGTGTACGGACCATTTTTAAAAAGCTTGGGTACGGGGGTACGGCCGTTCACACACATGCACATATACATATATATGTCAAAAAATTTCAAACAAAATAACCTATTCGCACATATATATATCAAAAATTACAAACAAAACAAAATATTCATAAATCATAATCCAAAATTTATCAGTATTCTCATTCTCCTCAGTCTCATAATTAACATCCAAAATGCATCAACTTTGTTGATATTCATTCTCCTCACTCCTCAGTTGCATCATCAAGATTAGAAGGAACAACAGGTTCTGTAAGATCCATATTAAGAGCATGCGAAAAATAGAAGGAAAGAAACAAGCAGAACACCGTGAACATAGAAAATGGGTGGCCGTCGTCGCCGTCGACCGCCGACGGCGAAGGCAGGGGTGGAGCCAATGAATATGAAAAGAAAAATGAAAAAAGGAAAAAAAAATACCGTGACAGTCGGCTCCTAGCGTCTGCTGTCGCCGGTCGCAGTCGCCGTTGCCGTCGCTCGGTGAGAGGTAAGAACAGACGCACGAAAACTTAAAGTTTTAAGGGTTTCGTTTCTTTTTGTTTAACATTAAAATGGTTTTAAAAGTTAAAGTCAAATAATCGTTAAAAATAAAAAAGGACGGATTTGGACTCGGTCAAATTTGACCGTATCCAAAAATGGACCGATACGGCCTCCGGTGCGTTGACCGCACCGTCCACACCATCGCGTACCCAAGCTCTTACCGGTACCTGTATCAGTGTCGTACCGGTACCGGACGAGTACTTCACCTTCACAGGCGTACCCGTGTATAATAATAGTTCACACATGATTCCCAAAAGTCAACATTGAATATGGTATCCAGTATCCACAACTGTCGTAGCCTTTCTTTTATAGGCATGTGGTTATGCAACCCAATCATCACTTGAAAACATCTGCCTGAGAGGATTTCTTTGCTTGACTATACCCTGCACAGTCAAAACATTTGTAGCAAACCGTGTTTGTGCAGGTCGAATCAATTCAGACCCATTTATGAATTTCCTCATCAAATTCAAGACATAAGCATGATTATAAATAAACTTTGTGATTTCTTGACATCTTTGAACTGTAAACTTCATATCTTCTCTTTCACCAAGATCCTGAAGCATTAGATTTACACAATGAGCAGCACATGAGCTCCAATAAAATGTCCTATATCGTGTTGCTAACATTTCACCTGCAACTTTATAATTTGCTGCATTATCAGTGATAAATTGCACGACATTTTGAGGCCCAACTTCTTGTATAACTTTATCAAAAACCTCAAACAAAACATCAGCAGTCTTAGGAGTATCAGACAAATCAATGGATTTTAAGAACATTGTACCAAAGGGGCAATATACAAGGAAGTTTACCAATGTTCTGTTCTTGATGTCTATCCACCCATCAGCCATTACACTGCATCTTGTTTGTTTCCAGCTCAAGTTCAATTCATCACAATATGCCTTGACATCTCTAACTATATTATTGAGAATTTTACCTCCCAATTTACCCTCGGCCTACAGTAGCAATCACATCTGCTATAGCCTGAAAATGAAAAGAGTTTGCTGCATTGAAGGGAATGAATGTGTCATGGAACCACTTTCCTATGGTTTCATCTGCTGCTTCAACAATATCCTTTGAACACATGACAAATCTCAGGCTGAGCACCAGCAGCAGTATAATTGGAGAAAAAATTCTTGATCGAACCAAACATATTACTCGACTTCATAGTAGGTACTCTACCACCACCAGTACGACCCCCACTCCTGCCACGTCCTCATAAAACTGTACTCGCACCTCTTATTTTTTTGGTTGCAGTTGAAGAAGAACCACCTGTATGCATGATGTCTTTCCCTTTAGCTGTTCCCAAACTGACACCAACATCTTCTTCTTCGAGCTCAACATCTTAACCTTCACTTCCTTCCTCTTCATATGAGTCCCCATATCCTACATCTGCATCTTGCATTTCCTTTTCAATCTTGCTTGCTTTCACGACATTAATAAACTCCAAACATTGGTGCCTTACATAGGGTGGCAATGGGTTCTTTAGGGAGCCATTGCATTGAGCCACATCGCTGTGTGTACTAGCTATATGGTGTTTAAAGCGAGAGATCCCTCCTGATATGATTTGCTTACAATAATTGCACTTAACTTTTAACCTATCTTTGGGATTCACCCTTTCACACCACTTCCATGCAGGATCCGACATTATATCTTCACAAAACAAGTAAAAACATACAAATAAATGTAGGAAATAGGAGAAATGAACGATTCAACGATGAAAATGAGTTATTTCTTACCTTCTTGCTGTTGGAAAAATAAAAAACCCTCTTTCTCAATGCTTCCCACCGTCCCTACACTCCCCACAACGAGAAAGAAAGCTTCTTCACTGGCAAAACTTGATGCAAATGGAGAAAATCTCTCCCTCCCACGTCTCTTGCAGTGTTTACAAACAAGAAAAGAGAGAGAGAGGAGCGTCAATTTTAAAACAACACGCGAAAAAGGGATCCGACGGCCCCTTTTTTATTTTTCCCCTGTATCGTGCGATACGCACACGTATCGCATATCGACCGTGTATCGTATAGGTTTCTTCGATCTATACGATACGTATCGTACGATACGCGTCCGTATCGTACGATACAGATAACATTGGTTTAAACTTGTGTGTTGCTTGGTTTTGTGCTTTTTTATGAACCCATTAGCAGTCGTTTAAACTTCTGTGCTACTTATTGTTATGCGTTTTTTTTGTGGGCAGTCGAATAGGTTCTGTATGCTATCAACATTGTTGCATTTGGTCTGTGTTTTTTTTTTTTTTTTTTTTTCATTCACCAAAACTTGATTTTTCCTGTCTATCGTTTTGGTTTTATTTAGGATCGGGCAAGGAGCCAAGTATTTTTTTGGCAGTTCATTATATGTTTGCAATTTTTTGATATATATATATATATATATATATATATATATATATATATATATATATGTCCGTGTGTGTGTAAGGCCATACCTCGCACCTAAATTTTTTGAAAATGGTCCATACCCGCACTGGTACCTGCACCCGCACCCGTGCCCGTACCTATGTGACATAGATGGAGACCCACTTTTCATTGAATTGTTAATTTGTTAAATACCAGATATGGGATTGTGGAACGGTTCCACTGGACCGACCTGATAACCTCCATAAATAGGGTCAGTAGGCTGGATCATCGTTCATTGCCGAAATTATTGGGTGTTTCCTCTAGAAGGAGAACCCTAGTCTGGGATTAGGGTTGGCGTATGCGTGGGGTTCTTAAGAGTTTTACTTGTAAGGAGGTATGAGGTAGCAGACTTGGCTGCGATTGCACAAAAAAGGAAAAAAAGTCTTGAAACTCACCCAAGTCTAGGTGACTTGAGACTAAGATGAGTCAAGCAATTTTTGGACGAGTCTTCCCAAGTCTTTGATAGTTCTTGTTCTCCTACTCATTTGACCTGAGGCAGAAGGCTGGTCTGATTCAAGGGATAACAGTCACAAAGTCAATTTGGTGACCTTTTAGACATTGGTGCAAATTGTAGATCATGTAGTTTATAGTTTAGACTTTAGAGTAAAAGATGACTGAAGATCTTCTAAGTATATACTAATCTGTTTCACCAGAGTCAAAAGTCAACTGGACCTGGTAATTAGAATTTCATGCTATTTGTTGCCGGACCGCAAGTATATTCCTATTATACAATAAACATTCTAGTCGTGCAGGATCCATATAGCAGGGCGTTTTTTCATATAGATGGCTATTCTTTTGGTCTGACTTTTCATGTTGTAGAAATACGCAATGGACAAGAGAAACAGAGAGAAAACACACGATATACGTGGAAAACCTCAAGAAGAGGTGAAAAACCACGGAGAGGCTCTAACCTAGGGGCAAAACCGCAACCCTAGGAGAGAGAATATTATTACTCACTTAATCAACAAAACAACAATAAGTGGGAATATAAGAGGGAGACCCGCCTAGGGAACCGAGCCACTCTCGGTTCCCTTGCCCATGGGACGGGGTCCATATCCAGACCCGGTTCCCAATACACAATATTCTAACACTCCCCCTCAAGCTTGGCATACATGTCAAACATGCCAAGCTTGCGCACATTTTTTTTCAAATTGGGATGTACATAAGGCTTTAGTTAAAACATCTGCAATTTGATCTCCAGACTTCATATAAGGCAGGATCAACTCCTTTGAATCTATGCGTTCCCTTATGAAGTGGCGATCAATCTCCACATGTTTAGTTCTGTCATGCAAAACGGGATTATTCGCAAGATTAATTGCAGACTTGTTGTCGCAGTACATCCTCATCTTCTCTTCTGTTTCAACACCAATATCTGCTAGGAGAATCTTTAACCATAACATTTCTGTAACTCCCATAGCCACAGCCCTGTATTCAGCCTCAGCACTGGATCTAGAGCAAACTTCATGCCTCTTACTTCTCCATACAACCAGGTTACCTCCCAGAAAGATGCAGTACCCTGTGGTAGACCTCCTAGTATCAGTACATCCGGCCCAATCTGCGTCAGAGTATCCTTCAATATTAAGTTGGTCTTGCTGAGTATAGAGTAATCCTTTTCCTGGGTTATTCTTTAGGTACCCCAACACTCTTTCTGCACTCTTCCAGTGACAATCAGTAGGAGCATGCATAAACTTACTCAACACATTCACAGCATAAGTGATATCAGGGCGGGTTAGAGTAAGATAGATGAGCTTACCACCCCAACCTCTGATACCGTTCTTTTCCCTCCTCATCCAGGATGTTGCCAGTTTTGATGCTAATCTTAGTACCAGACTCCATTGGAGTTAGAAAGGGCCTACATCCAAGTTTACCTGTCTCCTTTAACAAATCCAGAGTGTACTTCATTTGGCTCATAACAAGCCCCGTTTCTGATCGAGCAATCTCTATCCCCAGAAAGTACCTTAGTTTACCCAGATCTTTAAGGTCGAATTCAGCAGCTAACCTCTCCTTCATCTTCCTTTTTTCTTCTTCATCGTCACCTGTGACAATCATATCATCAACATATACAAGAAGAAGACTCACCAGGCCATTTCTCTGCTTGATGAACAAAGTGTGATCACCATTTCCCTGTTTGTATCCATTAATCTTCATAACTATCCTCAGTCTTTCAAACCACGCTCTAGGAGACTGCTTTAATCCATACAAGGCTTTCTTGAGATGACAACATTTTCCGCCTTGGGTATATCCAGGAGGCATGCTCATATAGACCTCTTCCTTTAGATGGCCGTTCAAGAATGCATTTTTGACATCAAGTTGGTCCATTCTCCACTTCTTTTGCACAACAAGTGCTAGAATAACTCTCACAGTTTTCAGTTTAGCAATAGGGGCAAAAGTTTCAAGATAATCAATACCATATTTTTGACTAAACCCCTTTGCAACAAGACGAGCCTTATACCGTTCCACAGTACCATCAGGTTTGTACTTCACATTGAACACCCACTTGGAACCAACTAAATGAGCGCCCTTGGGAATATCAACTACTTCCCAAGTGTTGTTCCTTGCCAAGGCATCCATCTCCTCTCATGGCCTGTAGCCATTTGGGATCCTCTCTAGCATCTTCCACACACCTGGGAATCACAGACTTAGACAAGGATGTAATAAAGCAGTTATAATCCTTACTAAGTTTTGCATAGGAAACAAATCTCTGAATAGAGTGAGAAGTACATGACTTGGTGCCCTTGCGCAGGGCTATGGGAAGCTCATCATTCACTGGACTTGGGTCATCCGGGGAACTCATAGGATTGGGATTGGTAACATCATCATCCTCAACCACATCTATCTTCTTCCTGGTGTACACCTGGCCAAACAAGTGATCACGGGCAGTAGGCTGATCATCCACAGAGCCCGATGAGCCCCCTTCATCTCTGACTATGTCTGCCACAGTGTGACTGGTCTTGTAATCTAAGAAATCCATAAACTGAATCAGCTGATTTGAGGAATACTCTTCCCCACTGTTCCCTAGTCACTCCCCCTGAAGAGGATTCACAGGAAAGTATGCCTCATGTTCATGAAAAGTAACATCCCGGGAGACATAAACTTTGGAGGTGGTAGGATCAACACATTTGTATCCCTTTTGAGTAGAGGAATACCCCAAGAAGACACCCTCGATAGACCGAGGATCAAGTTTTTTTAGAGAGGGACTATGGTCATGTACAAAACAGATACACCCAAACACCCGAGGAGTAAGAGGTCAGGGATTCTGAGTAGGCCAAAGCACAGAATACGGGGAATGACCATTCAACACACGAGTATGCATACGGTTAATGAGATGTGCACTAGTGAGAAGTGCATCACCCCAGTAACGCTTAGGAACATGTCGATGGAACATAATAGCCCGGGTGACATCTAATAAATGGTGATTCTTCCGTTCAGCGACGCCATTTTGGGGTGGAGTGTAACTACAGGATGTTTCATGAACAATACCCTTGCTCCTCAAGAAATCATCAAGGGATTGAGAGACATACTCTCTAGCATTATCAGTGCGGAACGCCTGAATAGAAGTCTGAAACTGAGTCTCAACAAAGGCAACAAAATTTTTTACAATAACGGGAACTTCACTACGCTCTTTCAACAGGTACACGAACGTACAACGGGAGTAGTCATCAATAAGAGTCATAAAGTAATGAAAACCACGACAAGTGGGTACTCCCGAAGGACCACAAACATCAGAGTGAACCAAAGCAAAAGGACGGGTGGTTTTATTGAAGGAAATAGGGTACGAAGCCCTAACATGTTTAGCCAACTGACACACTTCACAGGTGAAGGAGTCCATAGAAACAGAATGAAAAAGACTAGGAAACAACTTCTTAATCAACGAAAACGGAAGATGACCAAGCCGCTCGTGCCATCGCATAATGGTGGAGCTGTCTTCCATGCCTGACAACTGCCCACTAGTGGCTG
Source organism: Nymphaea colorata (assembly GCF_008831285.2). Taxonomy (NCBI): domain Eukaryota; kingdom Viridiplantae; phylum Streptophyta; class Magnoliopsida; order Nymphaeales; family Nymphaeaceae; genus Nymphaea; species Nymphaea colorata. The sequence continues at coordinate 19,396,754 of NC_045146.1, read as the reverse complement.
AAATAAGTGCAGAAGCGACCTGCACAGGCAGTCTGTAAAGTCCATCAATAGCCGAACCAATCCCAATCTTCTGCCCCGTCACCAAGTCCTGCAGGAAACAACGATCAGCAGAAAAAATTATATTGCAATTAAGCTCTTTGGTAATAATGCTGACGGATAACAAATTCACAGGAATATTAGGAACATGAAGAGCATCATGAAGATGGTATTTATTTAACAATGACAAACTCCCTTTTCCAGCCACAGACATAGAAGAACCATCAGCCATCGACACGCGTTGCTACCCGGAAGACAATTTGTATTCTTGAAACATCTTAAGATCCCCTGTCATATGATGTGTAGCTCCACTGTCAACAATCCAACCACCAAGAGAGGAAGTACCTTGATCGCTAGTGGCAACAAGAGCTTGGGCTAACTGAGCTCCCTCAGACGTGGAGCCTTCCTCCTGAGTAGTAGACAGGCGGCTGATGTACGCTTGCAGTTCCTTGATTTGATCAGCGGACAACTTAGATTTCTCAACACTTGAAGAGCCACTTCGACTGGGATCTGGCACAGAAGGACTCCGCCGACTAGAAGGAGGGCGACCCCGGACAAGACTCTTCTCAGGATGAATATCCCAACAGAAATCAACTGAATGTCCCAATTTGTTACAATGGTTACAACGTCGAGTAGGACGCTGTCCAGTCCCTGAAGCACGACTAACAAAGGCTGAAGGAGAACTCCCATGACTGGAGTCAATATGCATCACTTGGCGTCGTTGTTCCTCAGATTCCACCCGAGCATATACCTCCTCTATCCCAGGAATCTCATCACAGTTGAGAATTTGACTCCGAATGGATTCAAATTCATCACGCAGGCCTCCAAGGAAAATAAACGTACGATCCATCCATTCCTTTTCCCAGTACAAGGCATGATCAGGCTCACAGTTCCAGTCATCATTCACATGATAGTCGAGTTCCTCCCATTTAGTCTTCAGGGCAGCATAGAAGGAGGCTACAGACAAATCACCCTGTTTAAGAGAGTAGATACTGCGTTTAATTTGATACATACGCAGAACCCTCTTCTTACGGCCATACATCCTCGCAAGCACCGTCCACATATCATAAGAGGTCGACTTCCGTAGAATAAGAGGTTGAATATCAGCAGAAATAGAACTAATGATCCACACCTTAACCTGACTGTTCTCCAACGCCCAAGTTGCTCATCGAGGGTCTGCTTTGCTAGGCGCCGGTTTCTCCCCTGTGATATAAGGAAGGCGACCGCGACTAGTTATCCCTATTTCGAGTGCGACAGACCAAGAGAGATAGTTGTCTTTATTCAAACGAATAGACGTGACCTGAACCGGCAAGTTCTCGCTCTTGGTAGTCTGGCTCGTATCGAAGGCAACATCAACCTTGGGGATCATCTCTTTGGCCATCACGTGCACCAACAAGCAGCACTACCCAACACCAGGAAAACCAGGAGGCGCGCAGGCGACAGCGCTAAAAAAACAACGGCGGCGGCGCTGAAGGGGGCGACGGCGCTGTAGAGGACGCCGGCGGTGGCGGAAAGGGATGACGACGGCGAAAACGGCAGCGGTGGCAGAAAAAACGGATGACGGCGGAGGAAACGGCAGCGGCGGCGGCAGCGGGAAGCGGCGTGGCAGAGACCAAAAACTGGCGGGCGACGGAAAAATGGCGGATACGCTACTGGCACACCAACAATCTCACACGCGTTGGCTCTGATACCATGTAGAAACACGCAATGGACAAGAGAAACAGAGAGGAAACACACGATATATGTGGAAAACCTCAAGAAGAGGTGAAAAACCACAGAGAGGCTCTAACCTAGGGGCAAAACCGCAACCCTAGGAGAGAGAATATTATTACTCACTTAATCAACAAAACAGCAATAAGTGAGAATATAAAAGGGAGACCCGCCTAGGGTGTCATACCCCAACCTTTTGACCCTCAAACAATTTTTTTTTTTTTTTATAAACATAAAGCATTGAGGTGCGACTACACAACAATTTCAAAAAAAAGATGGAGCTATGTCATTTGAAACCATGGGGCAAACTTTCATTTATATAACAATTTCAATTCATACAAAGTCACATATATGTGTATGACAAAAATGCCCCAAACCACAACTTTGATGCCTAACACAAATAAGACATCAAAAAGACCAAACCATTACGCGCCGGCACTACCAAAGACCCAAAACCTCCCCAGTAGGACGTGAGTGAAGCCATCTGCTCAACCTGCTGCCCCTGGTATGCCAAAACCTGAAAAAAGAAAGCAAATGAAGGTTCAACCTTCGCAGTACGGCAACAAGCCAGGAAAATCTCAAACCTTCTTAGGTAGGGCTCAAATCTAAGGACAATCATAAAAACAATTTATCGTCATGTCGTGTCAGGGCATAGGCACATCATTTGCCAAGAAAACCCCTAACATATACCACGACATGAAAGACCACTCAAGGGCTACAGAAACACAATCTCAATCACATGCAAGGCATGCTTAAACATTTCATTTCAATCATAGCATTCACATGCCCATCAATCACATACATTCGTTCACACACATTTCAATCAGGTACATTCATTTTCATTAGCTTTAGTGAATTGACAGTTTCTGTGGGTGCAAACACAGGCACGTGCACACCGCGGGCGGCCCATAGCCGAGAGACAACCTCCGTGGTGGCCCAGAACAGTATGGATCCATCCATCCGCTGCAGCGGTAGAGCACTCATCCATAGATGTGTGAATTCCACGAAGAGATACTCAGCCTTCCCTAGGACACCCAGGTTGGGAAGGCGGGAGCCCACGCTCCAAGCACGTCACACAACAGTACCCTGGGGCCTTGCACCGCCTGCGCTCCGAACAGGCGAGACCAGTGGCGAAGGCGGGACAACTCCCAAACACATAGCCACATCCCACTGGCCTCTCATCTCTTATTCTTTCATTCTTATCATTATAATTGCACAATCACAGAATGACCGGCTAGCTCATGAGGTTGGTACACTTCACGAGTGCACCCACACCTCCAATTGCCTCCCCACGAGGTCTACACATAACATTAACAGTCATAGCTAGCCGTCATACAATACGGGTACAACTACCCTCCAATTCCAATCAATTGCATTATTGCCCACGGCAATACATATGCAACAATTCACAACATTCACATTCATAAAAATTCACATCTTATCAAACACATCAATCAGATCTTTCAAAACTTGGCCAAATCCCGGAGAGTAGTCTCGATCCGTGATGGCTCGTATCTGTCCTATGCAATTGTCATTTTATGATACTCTCTAATGCACAATCGGGGTCGAGGAGACACTCGACTCGATACCCCACCTCATCTGTCCTAAGCAGTTATCAATTCTAACATGCACATGCAAATGCGTAACAGTTTTCAAAACAAGCTTCTAATAGCTTTCCAAAACAGAACTTGTCACATGACAAATCATTCATGTTAACATATCATGTGTAGGGAACCGGGTCTGGATCCAAACCCGGTCCCATGGGCACGGGTACCGAGAGTGGCTCGGTACCCTAGGCGTTTTTCCCTCTTATTTAATCTCACTTATAGTGTAATTGTTGATTAAGTGATATAAGATTTTCTCTCTCCTAGGGTTGCGGTTGTGCACCTAGGTTAGAGCTTCTCCGTGGTTTTTCACCTCTCTTTGAGGTTTTCCACGTATATTGTGTGTTCCTTCTCTTTCTCTCCATCTTGGTGTGTGTTTCTACATGGTATCAGAGCCAACGCGTGAGAGATCGTTGGTGTGATAGTCGTGTTTCCGCCGTTTTTTTTGCCGCTGCTGTTTCCGCCGTTTTTTTTGCCGCTGCTGTTTCCGCCGTTTTTTTCCTCTGCCGCTGCTGCGCCGCCGCCGTCCAGCGCTGCCAGCTGCGCCGCCATCGTCCAACGCGGTTGTTCTCTGCTGCGTTGCCGCTGTCCAGCGCCGCCGCCGTCCCGCGCCACCGCTGCCCACCGCCGTCGCTCTCTCCCGCACCGCCGCCGTCCAGCGCCGCTGCCTCTTGTTTGTCGTCTCTGGTGCTGGGTATTCTTTCTCCTTGGTGATTGTGATGGCCGAGGAGATGTCCCTCAAGATCGATGATGCCCTAGACTCGGGCAGCAATACCAAGAGCGAGATCTTGCCTGTTCAAGTCACCTCCATCCGGCTGAACAAGGATAACTATCTCTCTTGGTCGGCTGCCCTAGAAATTGGGATAACCAGTCGTGGTCGCCTGCCCTACATCACTGGGGAGAAGCCTGCACCTTCAAAAACCGATCCGCGATGGGCTACTTGGACGTTGGAAGATAGTCAGGTTAAAGTATGGATTATTAGTTCTGTTTCTGCAGATATTCAGCCTTTGATCTTGCGTAAATCGACTGCCTACGACATGTGGACTGTGCTTGCACGGATGTATGGCCGTAAGAAGAGAGTATTGCGTACGTACCAAATCAAACGTAGCATATACTCTCTTAAACAGGGTGACTTGTCTGTAGCCGCTTTCTTTGCAGCCCTAAAGACTAAGTGGGAGGAACTTGACTACCATGTGAATGATGACTGGCACTGTGGGTCTGATCATGCCTTGTACTGGGACAAAGAGTGGATGGATCGGACGTTTCTTTTCCTCGGAGGCTTACGCGATGAATTTGAATCCATTAGGAGCCAAATTCTCAATTGTGACGAGGTCCCCGGAATTGAAGAGGTGTATGCCCGTGTGGAATCTGAGGAACAGCGTCGACAGGTGATGCATATTGACACCAGTCAGGGGAGTTCTCCTTCAGCCTTTGTTAGTCGTGCTTCTGGGATTGGACAGCGTCCTGTTCGGCGGTGTAGCCATTGCAACAAATCAGGACATTCTGTTGATTTTTGTTGGGATCTTCATCCTGAGAGGCGGCTTGTCCGGGGTCGTCCTCCTTCTAGCCGCCGGAGTCCTTCTGTGCCTGAGCCTAGTCAGAGTAGTCCTTCAAATGTTGCCAAATCTAAGCTTTCCTCCGATCAAATCAAAGAACTGCAAGCGTATATCAGCCGGCTGTCTACTACTCAGGAGGATACTTCCACGTCTGAGGGGGCTAAGTTAGCCCAAGCTCTCGTGGCCACTAGTGACCAAGGTACTTCCTCACATGGTGATTGGATTGTTGACAGTGGTGCTACGCATCATATGACAGGGGACCCTAAGATGTTCCAAGAATACAAATTGTCTTCGGGGCAGCAACGTGTATCTATGGCTGATGGTTCTTCTATCTCTGTGGCTGGAAAAGGGAGTTTGTCCTTGTTAAATAAATACTGTCTTCATAATGCTCTTCATGTTCCCAATATTCCTGTGAATTTGTTATCTGTCAGCAGTATTACTAAAGAGCTCAACTGTAATCTGATCTTTTCTGCTGATCGGTGTTTTCTGCAGGACTTGGTGACGGGGCAGAAGATTGGGATTGGTTCGGCTATTGATGGACTCTACAGACTGCCTGTGCAGGTTGCGTCCGCTCTTATTTCAGCCACTAGTGGACAGTTGTCAGGCATGGAAGACCGATCTACTATTATGCGATGGCACGAGCGGCTTGGTCATCTTCCGTTTCCATTGATTAAGAAGTTGTTTCCTAGTTTGTTTCATTCTGTTTCCATGGACTCCTTCACCTGTGAAGTGTGTCAGTTAGCTAAACATGTTAGGGCCTCGTACCCTATTTCATTCAATAAAACCACTCGTCCATTTGCTTTGGTTCATTCTGATGTTTGGGGTCCTTCGGGAGTACCCACTTGTCGTGGTTTTCATTACTTTATGACCCTTATTGATGATTACTCCCGTTGTACGTTCGTGTATCTGTTGAAAGAACGTAGTGAAGTTCCCGTTATTGTAAAAAATTTTGTGGCCTTTGTTGAGACTCAGTTTCAGACGTCTGTCCAAGCTTTTCGCACCGATAATGCTCGAGAGTATGTCTCTCAATCCCTAGATGATTTCTTGAAGAGCAAGGGTATTGTCCATGAAACGTCATGTAGTTACACACCTCCCCAAAATGGCGTGGCTGAACGAAAGAATCGCCATTTGCTTGATGTTACCCGGGCTCTTCTGTTCCATCGACAGGTTCCCAAGCGCTACTGGGGTGATGCGCTTCTCACTAGTGCCCACCTTATCAACCGTATGCCTACCCGTGTGTTGCAGGGCCATTCCCCGTACTCTATGCTTTGGCCTTCTCAGAATCCCTGGCCTCTTACTCCTCGGGTGTTCGGGTGTGTCTGTTTTGTTCATGACCATAGTCCCACCCTCAAGAAACTTGATCCTCGGTCTGTCAAGGCTGTCTTCCTGGGGTATTCCTCCACTCAGAAGGGATACAAATGTGTTGATCCTACCACCTCTAAAGTCTATGTTTCCCGGGACGTCACCTTCCATGAACATGAGGCATACTTTCATGTGAATCCTCTCAGGGGGAGTATCTAGGACACAATAGTGAAGAGTATTCCTCAAATCAGTTGATTCAGTTTACGGATTTCTTGGATTACAAGGCCAGTGAAAGTGTGGCAGACACAGTCAGAGATGATAGAGACCGTCACATGGACGAGGGTCTTGATGATAATCAGCCTACAGCCCGTGATCATTTGTTTGGCCAGGTGTACAGAAGGAAGAAGACAGATGTGATTGAAAATGTTGATGTAACCAATCCCAATCCTGTGAGCTCCCCGGATGACCCAAGTCTAATCAATGAAGAGCTTCCTATAGCCCTGCGCAAGGGCACCAGGTCTTGCACTTCTCATCCTATTCAGAGATTTGTCTCTTATGCGAAATTGAGTAAGGATTACAAATGCTTTATAACATCCTTGTCTAAGTCTGTTATTCCCAGGTGTGTGGAAGATGCTAGAGAGGATCCTAAATGGCTACAGGCCATGACAGAGGAGATGAATGCCTTGGCAAAGAATGACACTTGGGAAGTTGTGGATATTCCCAAAGGGACTCATTTAGTTGGTTCAAAGTGGGTGTTCAACGTGAAGTACAAACCAGATGGTACTGTGGAAAGGTATAAGGCTCGGCTTGTTGCAAAGGGGTTTAGCCAGAAATATGGTATTGATTATCTTGAAACCTTTGCACCTGTTGCCAAACTGAAAACTGTGAGGGTCATATTAGCACTTGCCGTGAAAAAGGGGTGGAGCATGGATCAACTTGATGTTAAGAACGCATTCTTGAATGGCAATCTAGAAGAAGAGGTCTATATGAGTATGCCTCCTGGATATGTTCAAAGTGGAAAATGCTGTCATCTTAAGAAAGCCTTGTATGGATTAAAGCAGTCTCCTAGAGCATGGTTTGAAAGACTGAGGATAGTGATGAAGACAAATGGATACAAACAGGGAAATGGTGATCACACCCTATTCATTAAGCAGAGAGATGGCCTGGTGAGTCTTCTTCTTGTGTATGTTGATGATATGATAGTCACAGGTGACGATGAAGAAGAGAAAAAGAAGATGAAGGAGAGGTTAGCTGCTGAATTTGATCTTAAAGATTTGGGTAAACTAAGGTACTTTCTGGGGATAGAGATTGCTCGGTCAGAGACAGGGCTGGTTATGAGCCAAAGGAAATACACTCTGGATCTTCTAAAGGAGACAGGCAAACTTGGATGCAGACCCTTTCAAACTCCAATGGAATCTGGTACAAAGATAAGCATCAAAACTGGCAACATCCTAGATGAAGAAGGAAAAGGGCGGTATCAGAGGCTGGTTGGTAAGCTCATCTATCTTACTCTTACTCGCCCTGATATTACTTATGCTGTGAATGTGTTGAGTCAGTTTATGCATGCTCCTACTGATTGTCACTGGAAGAGTGCAGAAAGAGTGTTGGGGTACCTAAAGAATAACCCAGGAAAAGGATTACTCTATACTCAGCAAGACCAACTTAATATTGAAGGATACTCTGACGCAGATTGGGCCGGATGTACTGATACTAGGAGGTCTACCACAGGGTACTGCATCTTTCTGGGAGGTAACCTGGTTGTATGGAGAAGTAAGAGGCATGAAGTTTGCTCTAGATCCAGTGCTGAGGCTGAATACAGGGCTGTGGCTATGGGAGTTACAGAAATGTTATGGTTAAAGATTCTCCTAGCAGATATTGGTGTTGAAACAGAAGAGAAGATGAGGATGTACTGCGACAACAAGTCTGCAATTAATCTTGCGAATAATCCCGTTTTGCATGACAGAACTAAACATGTGGAGATTGATCGCCACTTCATACGGGAACGCATAGATTCAAAGGAGTTGATCCTACCTTATATGAAGTCTGAAGATCAAATTGCAGATGTTCTAACCAAAGCCTTATGTACATCTCAATTCGAGAAAAATGTAAGCAAGCTAGGCATGTTTGACATGTATGCCAAGCTTGAGGGGGAGTGTTAACATATCATGTGTAGGGAACCGGGTCTGGATCCAGACCCGGTCCCATGGGCACGGGTACCGAGAGTGGCTCGGTACCCTAGGCGTTTTTCCCTCTTATTTAATCTCACTTATAGTGTAATTGTTGATTAAGTGATATAAGATTTTCTCTCTCCTAGGGTTGCGGTTGTGCACCTAGGTTAGAGCTTCTCCGTGGTTTTTCACCTCTCTTTGAGGTTTTCCACGTATATTGTGTGTTCCTTCTCTTTCTCTCCATCTTGGTGTGTGTTTCTACAATTCACAATCACACACATCAATCACACCTTTCAAAACTTAGCCAATCAATCACACCTTTCAAAACTTAGCCAAACCACGGAGAGTAGTCTCGATCCGTGATTGGCTCGTATCTGTCCTATACAATTATCATTCTAGGATGCTTTCTAATGTATAATTGGGGTCGAGGAGATACTCGACTCGATACCCCACCTCATCTGTCCTAAGCAGTTATCAATCCTAGCAAGCATATGCAAATGCGTAACATTTTCAAAACATGCTTCTCATAGTCTTTCAAAACAAATCATATCATATATCAAACAATTTGCATATCAAACCATTTGCATGCATACACACATTCATTCACAAAACAATCCATGAATCACATCACAATCCTAGGATTCCACGATCCTAGGAACACACATTCACACAATTGCCCAGGCTGGGATTTGCCTGGAATGCCGCCATACCTGTCGCGCGTCCACTAAACACCTTGAACTACGACCCACATTGCTCAAGGCCTACTTGACGTGCCCGGTGTACCTGCAAACATAACAAAATGGTAAGTTCTCTACTCGTTTCGCTTACCATCGATACAAATCTGAAAATACCGTCATCAAGGCATGTCTTCGCCTCAAATGGGTGTCGACCCACGAAACCCTCCAAAAAGGGTCTCTACCCAACCCACGAGGTTGCCGCCAACGATTAGAACTCAAAACTTGTATTCGACTTATCACATGTACGACGATTCTCACTTGTTTTCCTTAGTTGAGGTGTTTTCCCCACCATAAGATTCTCAACATACAACGTATATGCACCTCAATAGAAGCATATTTCCCCAAGCTAACCAAAACGATTGTAACGTTCTCCACAACAATACAATCTCTACCATGCTTCCTAATTGCTTCGAAAATCAACCCATCATGCTTATAAGATCATTGTAGACATGGATCATCGTTCCTCTACATGAGTCCTAGACCTTCCCCAAAATAGTAACGTCGTTAACAAACATCCTAATTCATCAAATCTTAAATCTAGCATGCTCCATTAATAATTATACATGCTCCAACAACAAATATACAACAATCTAGGCTCGATTAGGCCTTGCTCACCCCAATTTAAGAGTCTGAACTGCTGCAGTCCTCTCGGCAGCCACCTCACAAGTTCGAGAGGTCCTCAAACGGCTAAAATCCCGCAATGCAGCCACACCAACGCATTCTAGCCGCTGTTATGAGGGGGAAGAACACATCCCCAAGCTGAGCGTCGCCGCCGCCGCCATCCACTTCCGTCGCCGTTGCACCGACCTCCGTCTTCCTCTTCTCTGCGTTGTGGTCATAGCAAAGGAAGGGACGAAGAGGGGAAACGAGGGAGAAGAGGGCGACGTCGGGCTCCCACGCTACTGGATTCGGGTCCGGGTCTGGACCCGATCCGGCCCACCTACAAAACGAGTCGAGCGTTACATAGGGAACCGAGCCACTCTCGGTTCCCGCGCACATGGGACCGGGTCCATATCCAGACCCGGTTCCCAATACACAATATTCTAACACATGTATATTTTGCTCATTTTTTTTTTGTAGGTCTATTTCATGCTATGACTCTATGAGTTTGCTAAAAAGGAAGAAAACATTAAAAATATAGACTTATGCTTATATACAACGCTACAAGCACATATATCCGATTTATATAATATATACATATAAAACCATAGTTATACATGTATAAAACATATACAGCCATAATTGAATATATGCTTATGCATAAATGCAAGATATATACATGTGTCCACCTAATTTCCAACATATACATCAGTACATGAACAATTAAAATTCAAACTATGTACTATCAAGCATAGTCATAGAAAACGTGGTTTTTCTGAAAAAAACGTGATAAATTAAATGGCCATTTAAAATTTTTAAAAAACGCATTTTTTTTAAATGTTAAAAACAAAAAAACGTGTTTCTAAATGCGTTTTTTTCGTGTTTTTCACTTTTTTTCATTTTTTCCAGTTTTTTTAATGCCAAATATTTTTCTTTTCACTTTCTATTTTTTATTTGTTGCAAATCTACTTTATCTTTTGTTGTGTGTGTTATAAGTTTCTCACTTATTTTATTTTTCCTCCATTTTTAGTTTTTTAAAATTTTTAAAAATTCACCATATTTTTTCCGACTTTTTCAAGCTCACCGTATTATACCTCAAAAAAACATTGCCATTTAAAACTCCGATACATTATTTGTGACTATGCAGTGTGAAGTACTATGTCGTTTAGAAAATATGTAATTCTTACATGTCTCGTGAAAGTGAAATGCCTAGTGCGTGTTGTAAGGGCTGGAAACTGAAGGTGCTCATATGTAGAGGCATTAATTCTGTTATATGTAGGTGTAGGCTGTGTCACTGCAGGTGGGCGTGGACATGGGTCTGATGAAATTTCAACAGGCATGGGTGTGGGGGCATGAGCCACATGGTTATATATATGTGTATGTGAGTGTGTTTATGTGTAGGCATTCATGTATACTCTCTCTTTCTCACATAGACAGATGGGTCGAAAGCAATCTCAAAATAGCTTGAATGCATGAATAACGCTAATAGGTATATGTATGTATACTTAGAATTACACGAATAATTGTCAACATATGATCGATACACTCATAAACGACATATTTTATTGTTCTTATGTACATGGATAATTTTTATTGATTTTATTTTAGTTCACTGATGGACTGAGTTGGACCACTAGTGTTGACTAGTCTAGACTTGTCACTAACTTTCGATTTGGAAACATAGCTGCTTAATGTCGAGGCACTTGGATGTGGTTTCGATGGGTTTCGTGAACTAGTAGTTGTTGTGGTAGACAAGCAGATATCTTGCAGAGGAATGCTATTATAATTCAAGAATTCAGAAATCATACAATGACTTATTATCCCACATCTGGTGATCCTTTCAGTTAAGGATACTAGTATGACATAGTAGTCTATAGTTGCTTTTAGTAAACATGACCAAGTTTGTGCTCTTTTCTTCACATTAATGATATTTAAGGAGCTTCTATCATGTATTGAGTGTGATCTGATGAACTGTTGGTCGAAAGAACACATCTTTCATTTCTGTCATAGGTTGTCATTTCATCATGCTCACATAGGGAACTTGGATTTAAAGTCTGTACTGGCTGAATTTGGTATAGAAATAATATTATGAACACAAACTCTTGCTGCTTGAGAGAGCAAAAATTGAAAATAGGATTGTACTTAAGAAACTCAGATATGTTTTTTTTTGAGAAAAAACAAACAGATTTTTTCTGGAAAGTATTTTAGTCGATGCTTTCTTGAATATGGATGAATCCAAGGACAACTTTTATTTGATGAAGTAACTCATGGGCTAAGTCATATGGGTATGTAACTCAAGTCCATACCTGTGTCGGCATGGCAGGTATGGGACAGGTATTTCGACACATACAGCCACAGGTACTTTGGATTAGATTTGGGTCAAACGTTAATCAATTCAATAATTCTAGTGAAAACACAAATTTTTGAATGCCAACCTTTTGAATCTTCAAAATTCAATAGTCAATAACTTACAATCATGATTATATGTAACTTTATGATTTCATGAAATCACATGTTTAGTTTCTGTACTCGATTTCTATGTTTTTTTTAAGTTGCTGTGTTGTATGTTTAATACCTGCGCACACACCCATACCAGTGTGACTTATCTGACAGTTGATTACTGTCTCCTGTTATGCTAGTGTAGAAAGGCATCTTTTTCATTTTGAGACTAACAAATGATTACTCTGCTCCATTGTGATAATATCTATTTGTTCTTATTCACCTTTTCTCATTTATTTTGTTCAACTAGTTATATTGGTATTCTTGGCTTTCTTCTCTGACGTTTTTATTTTTCACTGTTCTGTTGCCTGCCTATGATATGAAAATTTTAGATTATCCTATTTTGACCTGAATGCATTTGCTTTCTCAGATAGCAATTGTGAGCTGCCTTTTTTCTCTGTGTTCTGCTGCATCGGATCCGTCAGTACCTTACTTCTGCAAGGACACAGTTGTACTTGCTGTGCAAACAACAGTCGATGGATTCTTGGATATGTGGGGTTTTTATTCTGTCACGTGCTTGTTTGAAGACTAAACCTGTTTCATTCAGTAGCTGACTGATTCTATTATTTCACTTTTTATTTGCTTTTGTATTGACAGGGACAGTATTCCAAAAAGGGCTGGTGTTGTTGATAAGATACATGTTTTCCGCTCGGATAGAGTGTTCAGGGTGATTAAGATGAAAATTATGTAACTTGGAAAATTTTTGTTTGATTTTATTCCCTTCTCTCGTTTCTAGAATATTTAAAAAATTTATGTTTTTTTTTTTGCAGTTTCTTTTGGAGATACATCATCAGATCACTGCTGCAAGTGTTCCCTGGCACAAGTTTCATGTCTTGGCAAGATTAGAGGCATTTATCGATGTGATTGGTTATCGTACATCAGTTTCAAGCACTTCATGGTATGGGATATGATGGTTATCTATCACTATACATCTACTAGCTTGCACACAATTTTAAGTTATCAGCTTGATTGATTGCATGGTTATCATGCTTTGGCTGGATGATGCTGTTTTTGATTGATCTGTTATTGCTAATTTCTTAATTGTATTTTCATGTTTCTCTTTTGCAAATTAAAATTTCCTGGAATGGTTGTGGTGCTTATTTGATTAGTGTTTCTTTGCATCACTTGGAATGTTACTTCAGTTAGTGTATGCTTGATTGAGGTTCCAGTTGTTCTTCCATTTTGTTCCATTCTGCATTCCTGGATGGCCTTTGGTATTGTTCTCGAACACCCATGCTCGTCAGGAAGATCTTTCTTCACCTTTCATTATTTCTTGTTGGACAATCACACGTGCTTGTTGGGATGTGATGGTTTAATCAGGCCACATACAGGTAGTTGTGTGGGTGACATACTGAACTTATGATTTTCTGTGTCTTTCAATCTTAGAGATAGTTACTTTTTTTATCTTGAGTGTAAATGATCCAATATACGCATAATTTGCAAATGAAATCTGCGGAGGAATTTTATATGGCAATTTCACATCCAAATATTACACTCAATACTTATTTACGCGGGAACACCTATGCAGCACACTCCATATTTTGGTTGTGAATGTTGAAACTAGACTAGCTCTTGTTAATCTATGCTTTCTTTTGGTCAGGAGAATACGGCAGATATTTGAGTGCTGCAGGTGCTTGTTCTGGATTTTGCAATTATTATTTCTGTTCCCTTTAGTGTGGCTTTCATACCAAGTCTTAATTTAGTTTCATAAGCATTTGAAATGAGTTTGACTGATGATATGCTGTCTATCACATGCCTAGCTTAATCTTTCACCACTTTTCCTCTTTCTACCTTGTTCAGCAGTTGCATGTGGATACCTTTGTTGGCAGTTTATGCTAATTCTTTCTGGCGGGCTGTAGTGTTCTTTTTCCTCTTTCTGATTTTGATGTCACTTGGTAGAG